>NC_037688.1:2369847-2377209 GCF_003255815.1 Theropithecus gelada
AGAAATATCACTATGCAAATTCCTCAAGAACAGGCTTAGCGAACGGCTTCGTGCGGGGAAAGCTGTAAGTCTAAGAGGTGAATTAACAGAACACGAAGCAGTTTCTCAGAAAGTTTCTTTCCAGATTTCATCTGAGGATATTTCCTTTTTCACCGTAGCCCTCTATGGGCATCGAAATATCACTTTGCAAATTCCACAAGAACAGGCTTAGCAAAAGGCTTCTTGAGGGGAAAGCTGTAACTCTGTGAGATGAATTAACAGAACACTAAGCAGTTTCTCAGAAAGCTTCTTTCCAGATTTCATCTTAGGATATTTCCTTTTTCACGGTAGCCCTCTATGGGCATCGAATTATCACTTTGCAAATTCCACAAGAACAGGGTTAGCGAAAGGCTTCTTGAGGGGAAAGCTGTAACTCTGTGAGTTGATTTCACAGAACACAAAGAAGTTTCTCAGAAAGCTTCTTTCTATTTGTGATCGGAGGATATTTCCTTTGGCCCTATAGTCTTCAAAGGGATCTGAAATATCAGTTCTCAGATTCCACAGAAATAAGGTTAGCAAACAGATCCACGAAATACAGATGTAACTCTGTGAGTGGAAGTCACACATCACAAAGCACTTTCTCAGAAAGCTTCTTTCCAGTTTTTCTCTGAGGATGTTTTCTTTTTCACCATAGCCCTCTATGGGCATCGAAATATCACTTTGCAAATTCCACAAGAACAGGCTTAGCCAACGGCTTCTTGAGGGGAAGCTGTAACTCTGTGAGATGAATTAACAGAACACTAAGCAGTTTCTCAGAAAGCTTCTTTCCAGATTTCATGTGAGGATATTTACTTTTTCACCGTAGCCCTCTATGGGCATCGAAATATCGCTTTGCAAATTCCACAAGAACAGGCTTAGTAAAAGGCCTCTTGAGGGAAAAGCTGTAACTCTGTGAGATGAATTCACAGATCACAAAGAAGTTTCTCAGAAAGCTTGTTTCCACTTTTCATCTGACGATATTTTCTTCTTCACCATAGTTATCTAGGGTTTCCAAATATCCCTTTGCAAATTCCACGTGAAAAGTCTTAGCGAACGGATTCTGGAGGGGAATGCTGTGACTATGTGACATGAATTCACAGAACACAGAGCAGTTTCTCAGAAAGCTTCTTTCCAGTTTTTATCTGAGGATATTTCCCTTTTCACCATAGCCCTCCATGGGCTTCCAAATATCACGTTAGTAATTCCACAAGAATAATCTTAGCGAAAGGCTTCTTGAGGGGAAAGCTGTAACTCTGTGAGATGAATTCACAGAACACAAAGAAGTTTCTCAGAAAGCTTCTTTCTCATTTAGATCAGAGGATATTTCCTTTGGCCCTATAGTCTTCAAAGGCATCCGAATTATCAGTTCTCAGATTCCACAGAAGAAAAGCTAGGAAACAGCTCCAGAAAACACAGATGTAACTCCGTGAGTGGAAGTCACACATCACAACGCACTTTCTCACAAAGCTTCTTTCTACTTTTTTCTGAGGATATTTTCTTTTCCACCATAGGCCTCTGTGGGCTTCCCAATATCCCTTTGCAAATTCAACAAAAACATTCTTAGCGAACGGCTTCTGGAGGGGAACACTGTGACTCTGTGACATGAATTCCCAGAACACAGAGCAGTTTCTCAGAAAGCTTCTTTCCAGTTTTTATCTGAGGATATTTTCTTTTTCCTCATAGCCCTCCATGGGCTTCCAAATGTAACTTTTCAAATTCCACAAGAAAACTCTTAGCAAAAGGCTTCTTGAAGGGAAAGCTGTAACTCTGTGAGGTGAATTCACAGATCACAAAGAAGTTTCTTGGAAAGCTTCTTTCTCATTTCTATCGGAGGATATTTCCTTTGGCCCTATAGTCCTCCAAGGGATTCGAAATATCAGTTCTCATATTCCACAGAAATAAGGCTAGCAAACAGCTCCCCAAAATACAGCTGTAACTCAGTGAGTGGAAGTCACACAGCACAAAGCAGTATCTCAGAAATCTTCTCTCCAGTTTTTATCTGAGGATATTTCCCTTTTCACCATAGCCCTCCATGGGCTTCCAAGTATCACTTTGCAAATTCCCCAAGAACAGTCTTATCGAAAGGCTTTTTGAGGGGAAATCTGTAACTCTGTGAGATGAATTCACAGATCACAAGGAAGTTTCGAAGAAAGCTTCTTTCTCATTTTGATCAGAGGATATTTCCTTTGGCCCTATAGACTTCAAAGAATCAGAAATATCAGTTATCAGAATCCACAGAAATAAGGCTATCAAACAGCTCCACGAAATACAGCTGGAAATCAGTGAGTGGAAGTAACACATCACAAAGCAGTTTCTGAGGAATCTTCTTTCCAGTTTTCATCTGAGGATATTAAATTTTTCACCACAGGCCTCTATGGGCTTCCAAAGATCCCTTTGCAAATTCCACAAGAACAGTCATAGCGAAAAGCTTCTTGTGGGGAAAGCTGTAACTCTGTGAGATGAATTCGCAGAACCCAGAGCAGTTTGTCAGAAATCTTCTTTCCAGTTTTTTCTGAGGATATTTCCCTTTTCACCATAGCCCTCCATGGGCTTCCAAATATCATTTTGCAAATTCCAGAAGAACAGTGTTAGCGAAAGGCTTCTGGAGACGAAAGGTGTAACTCTGTGAGATGAATTCACAGATCACTAAGAAGTTTCTCAGAAAGCTTCTTTATCATTTTGATCGTAGAAAATTACCTTTGGCCCTATTGTCTTCCAAGGGATCCGCAATATCAGTTCTCAGATTCCACAGAAATAAGGCTAGCAAACAGTTCCACGAAATACAGCTGTAACTCAGTGAGTGGAAGTGACACATCACAAAGCAGTTTCTCAGAAAGCTTCTTTCCAATTTTCATCTGAGGACATTTTCTTTTTCACCGTAGGCCTCTAAGGGCTTCCCAATATCCCTTTGCAAATTCCTCAAGAACAGTCTTACTGAACGGATTCTTGAGGTTAAAGCTGTAACTCTGTGAGATGAATTCACACAACATAGAGTAGTTTCTCTGAAAGCTTCCTTCCAATTTTTACTGAGGATATTTCCCTATTCACCATAGCCCTCAATGGGCTTCCAAATACCACTTTCGAAATTGCACAAGAACATTCTTATCGAAAGGCTTCTTGAGGGGAAATTTGTAACTCTGTAAGATGAATTCAGAGATCACAAAGAAATATCTCAGAAAAATTCTTTCTCATTTCTATGGAGGATAATTCCTTGGAAACTATAGTCTTCCAAGGTATTCGAAATATCAGTTCTCAGATTCCACAGAAATAAGGCAAACAAACAGCTCCATGAAATACAGCTGAAACTCAGTGAGTGGAAATCACCCATCACAAAGCAGTTTCTCAGAAAACTTCTTTCCAGTTTTCATCTGAGATATTTTCTTTTTCACCATAGGCCTCTATGGGCCTCCAAATATCCCTTTACAAATTCCACAGGAACAGTCTTTCCGAACGGCTTCAGGGGGGGAAAGCTGTAAATCTGTGAGATGAATTCACAGACAACAAAGCAGTTTCTCAGAAAGCTTCTTTCCAGTTTTTATCTGAGAATATTTCCCTTTTCACCATAGCCCTCCATGGGCTTCCAAATATCATTTTGCAAATCCCTCAAGAACAGTCTTAGCGAAAGGCTTCTTGAGGCGAAAGCTGTTACTCTGTGAGATGAATTCACAGATTACAAGGAAGTTTCTCAGAAAGCATCTTTCTCATTTCTATCGGAGGATATTTTCTTTGCATTATAGTCTTCCATTTGATCCGAAATATCAGATCTCAGATTCAACAGAAAAAAGGCTAACAAACACCTACATGAAACACAGCTGTAACTCAGATAGTGGAACTGACACATCACAAAGCCGTTGCTCAGAAAGCTTCTCTCCATTTTTTATCTGAGGATATTTTCTTTCCCACCAGCCCTCCATGGGCTTCCAAATATCACTTTGCAAATTCCACAAGAACAGTCTTACCGAAAGGCTTTTTGAGGGGAAAGCTGTAACTCTGTGAGATGAATTTACAGATCACAAGGAAGTTTCTAAGAAAACTTCTTTCTCCTTTTGATGGGAGGATATTTCCTTTGGCCGTATAGACTTCAAAGGGATCCGAAATATCAGTTCTCAGAATCCACAGAAATAAGGCTCAGCAAACAGCTCCACGAAATACAGCTGTAACTCAGTGAGTGGAAGTTTCACATCAGAAAGAATTTTCTGTGAAACCTTCTTTCCAGTTTTCATCTGAGGATATTAATTTTTTCACCATAGACCTCTATGGGTTTCCAAAGATCCCTTTGCAAATTCCACAAGAACAGTCATAGCGAATGGCTTCTGGAGGGTAAAGCTGTAACTCTGTGAGAAGAATTCACAGAACACAGAACAGTTTCTCAGAAAGCTTCCTTCCAGTTTTTGTCAAAGCATATTTCCCTTTTCACCATAGTTCTCCATGGGGTTATGGAAATCAAAATATCCTGATATAAAAACTGGAAAGAATGTTTCTGAGACACTGCTTTGTGATCTGTGAATTCATCTCACAGAGTTACAGCTTTCCCTTCAAGAAGCCTTTCGCTAAGACTGTTCTTGTGGAATTTGAAAAGTGATATTAGGAAGCCCATAAAGGGCTATAATGAAAAAGAAAATATGGTCAGATAAAAACTGGAAAGAAGCTCTCTGAGAAACTGCTTTGGGATGTGTGACTTCCACTCACTTAGTTACAGCTGTATTTCGTGGAGCTGTTTTCATTCCTTATTTCTCTGGAATCTGAGAACTGATATTTCGGATCCCTTGGAACACTATAGGGTCAAAAGAAATATCCTCCAATAGAAAAGAGAAAGAAAATTACTGAGAAACTTATTTGTGATCTGTGAAATCATCTCACATAGTTACAGGTTTCCCCTCAACAAGCCTTTTGCTAATACTGTTCTTGTGGAAATGGCAAAGTGATATTTGGAAGCCCATGGTGGTCTATGGGGAAAAAGAAATATCCTCAGATAAAAACTGGAAAGAAGCTTTCTGAGAAACTGATATGTGTTCTGTGAATTCATCTCACAGAGTTACAGCTTTCCCCTCAAGAAGCCGTTCACTAAGACTATTCTTGTGGAGTTTGGAAAATGATATTTGGAAGCCCCTAGAGGGCTATGGTGAAAAAGACAATATCCTCAGATAAAAACTGGAAAAAGCTTTCTGAGAAACTGTTTTGTGATGTGTGACTTACACTCACTGAGTTACAGCTATATTTCGTGGAGCTGTTTGCTAGCCTTATTTCTGTGGAATCTCACAACTGATATTTCGGATCCCTTGGAAGACTATAGGGCCAAAGGAAATATCCTCTGATAGAAATGAGAAAGAAGCCTTCTGAGAAACTTCTTAGTGATCAGTGAATTCATCTCACAGAGTTACAGCTTTCCCCTCAAGAAGCCTTTCACTAAGACTGTTCTTGTGGAATTTGCAAAGTGATATTTGGAAGCCCTTGACAGGCTATGGTGAAAAGGGAAATATCCTCAGATAAAAACTGGAAAGAACGTTTCTGAGAAACTGCTCTGTGTTCTGTGAATTCATCTCACAGAGTTACAGCTTTGTCTTCACAAAGCCGTTTGCTATGACTGTTCTTGTGGTATTTGCAAAGTGATATTTGAAAGCCCATGGAGGGCTATGGGGAAAAGAAATATCCTGAGATAAAAACTGGAAAGAAGCTTTCTGAGAAACTGCCTTGTGTTCCTTGAATTTATCTCACAGAGTTACAGCTTTACCCTCAAGAAGCCATTCGATAAGCCTGTTCTTGTGGAATTTGCAATGATATTTGGAAGCCCATAGAGGAATTTGGTGAAAAAGAAAATATCCTCAGATAGAAACTGGAAACAAGTTTTCTGTGAAACTGGTTTGTGATATGGACTTCCACTCACTGAGTTACAGCTGTATTTCGTGTAGCTGTTTGCTAGCCTGATTTCTCTGGAATCTGAGAACAGATATTTTGGATCCCTTGGAAGACTATAGGGCCAAAGGAAATATGCTCCGATAGAAATGAGAAAGAAGCTTTCTTAGAAACTTCTTTGTGATCTGTGAATTCATCTCTCAAAGTTACAGCGTTCCCCTCAAAAAGCCTTTCACTAAGATGCTTCTTCTGTAATTTGCAAAGTGATATTTGAAAGCCCATGGAGGGCTATGCGGAAAAATAAAATATCCTCAGATAAAAACTGGAAAGAAGACTTCTGAGAAACTGCTTTGTGATGTGTGACTTCCACTCCCTGAGTTACAGCTGTTATTCGTGGATCTGTCTGCTAGCCTGATTTCTGTGGTTCTGAGAACTGATATTTTGGATCCCTTGGAAGACTATAGGGCCAAAGGGAATATCCTTCGATAGAAATGAAAAAGAAGCTTTCTAAGAAACTTCTTTGTGATCTGTGAATTCATCTCACAGAGTTACAGCTTTCCCCTCAAGAAGCCTTTTGCTAAGACTGTTCATGTGGAATTTTTAAAGTTATATTTGGAAACCCATGGAGGGCAATGGGGAAAAAGAAGATATCTTCAAATAAAAACTGGAAAGAAGCTTTCTGAGAAACTGCCTTGTGGTCTATGAATTCATGTCACAGAGTTACACCTTTCCCCACAAGAAGCCCCTTTCGCTAAGATTGTTCTTGTGGAATTTGCAAAGTGATATATCGAAGCTCATGGAGGGCTTTGGGGAAAAAAAAATCCTCCGATAAAAACTGGAAAGAAGCTTTCTGAGAAACTGCTTTGTGTTCTGTGAATTCATCTTACAGAGTTACAGCTTTCTCCTCAAGAAGCCGTTCGCTAAGAATGTTCTTTTGGAATTTGTAAAGTGATATTTGGAAGCCCATAGAGGGCTAAGGTCAAAAAGAAAATATCCTCAGATAAAATCTGGAAAGAAGCATTCTGAGAATCTGCTTTGTGATGTGTGACTTCTAGTGACTTAGTTACAGCTGTTATTTGTGGAGCTGTTTGCTAGCCTTATTTCTGTGGAATCTGAGAACTGATATTTTGGATCCTTTGGAAGACTATAGGGCCAAAGAAAATATCCTCCGATAGAAATGAGAAAAAAGCTTTCTGAGAAACTTCTTTGTGATCTGTGAATTCATCTCACAGAGTTACAACAAAAGATCAACAAAATTGACAGACCACTAGCAAGACTAATAAAGAAGAAAAGAGAGAAGAATCAAATCGACACAATTAAAAATGATAAAGGGGATATCACCACCAACCCCACAGAAATACAAATTACCATCAGAGAATACTATAAACACCTCTACGCAAATAAACTGGAAAATCTAGAAGAAATGGATAATTTCCTGGACACTTACACTCTTCCAAGACTAAACCAGGAAGAAGTTGAATCCCTGAATAG
>NC_037688.1:2377318-2424806 GCF_003255815.1 Theropithecus gelada
AGTTACAGCTTTCCCCTCAAGAAGCCTTTCTCTAAGACAGTTCTTGTGGAATTTGTAAAGTGATATTTGGAAGCCCATAGAGGGCTCTGGTGAAATACGAAATATCCTCAGATTAAATCTGGAAAGAAGCTTTCTGAGAAACTGCTTAGTGTTCTGTTAATTCATCTCACAGAGTTACAGCTTTCCCATCAAGAAGCCGCTCGCTAAGCCTGTTCTTGTGGAATTCGCAACGTGATATTTGGAAGCCCATAGATGGCTATGGTGAAAAAAGCAAATATCCTCAGATGAAATCCGGAAGAAGCTTTCTGAGAAAGTGCTTAGTGTTCTGTTATTTCGCCTCACAGAGATACATCTGTGTTTCTTGGATCTCTTTGCTAGCCTTTTTTCTGTGGAATCTGAGAACAGATATTTTGGATCCCTTTGAAGACTATAGGGCCAAAGGAAATATCCTACGATAAAAAAGAGAAAGAAGCTTTCTGAGAAACTTCTTAGTGTTCTGTGAAATCATCTCACAGAGATACAGCTTTCCCCTCAAGAAGCCTTTCGCTAAGACAGTTCTTGTGGAATTTGCAAAGTGATATTTGCAAGACCATAGAGGGCTATGGTGAAAAAGGAAATATCCTCAGATGAAAACTCGAAAGAAGCTTTCTGAGAAACTACTTTGTGTTCTGTTAATTCATCTCACAGAATTACAGCTTTCTCATCAAGAAGCCGCTCGCTAAGCCTGTTCTTGTGGAACTCGGAAATTGATATTTGGAAGCCCTTAGAGGGCTATGGTGAAATGGAAAATATCCTCAGAGAAAAACTGGAAAGAAGCTTTCTTAGAAACTGCTTTCTGACGTGTGACTTCCACTCACAGACTTACATCTGTATTTCGTGGATCTCTTTGCTCGCCTTATTTCTGTGGAATCTGAGAACAGATATTTCAGATCCCTTTGAAGCCTATAGGGCCAAAGGAAATATCCTCCGATAACAAGGAGACAGATGCTTTCTGAGAAACTTCTTTGTGTTCTGTGAAATCATCTCACAGAGTTACAGATTTGCGCTCAAGAAGCCTTTCGCTAAGACAGTTCTTGGGGAATCTGCAAAGTGATATTTTGAAGCCCAAAGAGGGCTATGGTGAAAAAGGAAATATCCTCAGATGAAATCTGGAAAGAAGTTTCCTGGGAAACTGCTTAGTGTTCTGTTAATTCACCTCACAGAGTTACAGCTTTCCCCTCAAGAAGCCGCTCGCTAAGCCTGTTCTTGTGGAATTCGAAAAGTGAGATTTGGAAGCCCATAGAGGGCTATGGTGAAAAAGAAAATATCCTCAGTGAAAAACTGGAAAGAAGCTTTCTGAGAAACTGCTTTGTGACGTGTGACTTCCACTCACCGAGTTACATCTCTATTTCATGGATCTCTTTGCTAGCCTTATTTCTATGGAATCTGAGAAGAGATATTTCGGAACCTTTTGAGGTCTATAGGGCCAAAGGAAATATCCTACGATAACAAAGAGAAAGAAGCTTTCTGAGAAACTTCTTTGTGTTCTGTGAAATCATCTCTCAGAGTTACAGCTTCCCCCTCAAGAAGCCTTTCACTAAGACAGTTTTTGTGGAATTTGAAAAGTGATACTTGGAATCCTCTAGAGGGCTATGGTGAAAAAGGAAGTATGCTCAGATGAAATCTGGAAAGAAGCTTTCTGAGAAACTGCTTAGTGTTCTGTTAAATCACCTCACAGAGTTACAGCTTTCCCCTCAAGAAGCCGCTCGCTGAGCCTGTTCCTGTGGAATTTGGAAAGTGATATTTGGAAGCCCATAGAGGGCCATGGTTAAAAGAAAATATCCTCAGAGAATCACTGGAAAGAAGCTTTCTGAGAAACTGCTTTGTGATGTGTGACTTCCACTCACAGAGTTACATCTGTATTTCGTGGATCTCTTTGCTAGACTTATTTCTGTGGAATCTGAGAAGAGATATTTCGGATCCCATTGAAGACTATAGCGCCAAAGGAAATGTCCTCCGATAACAAAGTGAAAGAAGCCTTCTGAGAAACTTCTTTGTGTTCTGTGAAATCATCTCACAGAGTTACAGCTTTCCCCTCAAGAAGCCTTTCGCTATGACAGTTCTTGTGGAATTTTCAAAGTGATATTTGGGAGCCCATAGAGGGCTATGGTGACAAAGGAAATATCCTCAGCTGAAATCTGGAAACAAGCTTTTTGACAAACTGCTAGTGTTCTGTTAATTCATCTCCCAGCATTACAGCATTCCCCTCAATAAGCCGCTCGCTAAGCCTGTTCCTGTGAAATTCGCAACGTGATATTTGGAAGCCCATAGTGGGCTATGGTGAAAAAGAAAATATCCTCAGAGAAAAACTGGAAAGAAGCTATCTGAGAAACTGCTTTTTGATGTGTGACTTCCACTCACAGAGTGACATCTGTATTTGGTGGATCTCTTTGCTAGCCTTATTTCTGTGGAATCTGAGAACAGACATTTCGTATCCCTTTGAAGACTATAGGTCCAAAGGAAATATCCTCCGATAAGAAAGAGGAAGAGGCTTTCTGAGAAACTTCTTTGTGTTCTGTGAAATCATCTCATAGAGTTACAGGTTTCCCCTCAAGAAGTCTTTCGCTAGAACTGTTCTTGTGGAATTTGCAAAGTGATATTTGGAAGCCCATAGAGGGCTATGGTGAGAAAGGAAATATCCTCAGATTAAACTCGAAAGAAGCTTTCTGAGAAACTGCTTAGTGTTCTGTTAATTGAACTAACAGAGTTACAGCTTTCCCCTCAAGAAGCCGCTCGCTAAGCCTGTTCTTGTGGAATTAGCAAAATTATATTCGGAAGTCCATACAGGGCTATGGTTAAAAGGAAATATCCTCAGAGAAAAAGTGTAAAGAAGCTTTCTGAGAAACTGCTTTGTGATGTGACACTTCCACTCACCGAGTTCCATCTGTATTTCGTGATTCTCTTTGCAAGTCTTATTTCTGTGGAATCTGAGAACAGAAATTTCGGATCCCTTGGAAGACTATAGGGCCAAAGGAAATATCCTCTGATAACAACGAGATAGAAGCTTTGTGAGAAATTGCTTTGTGTTCTGTGAAATCATCACACAGAGTTACAGCTTTCCCCTCAAGAAGCCTTTGGCTAAGACAGTTCTTCTGGAATTTGCAAAGTGATATTTGGAAGCCCATAAATGGCTATGGTGAAAAAGGAAATATCCTAAGATTAAACTCGAAAGAAGCTCTCTGAGAATCTGCTTAGTGTTCTGTTAATTCATCTCACAGAGTTACAGCTTTCCCCTAAAGAAGCCGCTCGCTAAGCCTGTTCTTGGGGAATTCGCAAAATTATATTTGGAAGTCCATAGAGGGTTATGGTGAAAAGGAAATATTCTCAGAGAAAAACTGGAAAGAAGCTTTCTGAGAAACTGCTTTGTTACCGGTGACGTCCACTCACAGGGTTACATCTGTATTTCATAGATCTCTTTGCTAGACTTATTTCTGGGGAATCTGAGAACAGATATACCGGATCCCTTTGAAGACTATAGGGCCAAAGGAAATATACTCCGATAACAAAGAGAAAGAAGCTTTCTGAGCAACTTCTTTGTGTTCTGTGATATCATCTACAGTGTTACAGCTATCCCCTCAAGAAACCTTTCGCTAAGACAGTTCTTATGGAATTTGCAAAGGGATATTTGCAAGCCCATAGAGGACTATGGTGGAAAAGGAAGTATCCTCAGATAAAATCTGGAAAGAAGCTTTCTGAGAAACTGCTTAGTGTTCTGTTAATTCATCTCACAGAGTTACAGCTTTCCCCTCAAGAAGCCGCTCGCTAAGCCTGTTATTGTGTAATTCACAAAGTGATATTTGGAAGCCCATAGAGGGCTATGGTGAAATAGAAAATATCCTACGAGAAAAACTGGAAAGAAGCTTTCTGAGAGACTGCTTGGTGATCTGTGACTTCCACTCACAGAGTTACATCTGTATTTCGTGGATCTCTTTGCTAACCTCATTTGTGTGGAATCAGAGAACAGATATTCTGGATCCCTTTGAAGACTATAGGGCCAAAAGAAATATCCTCCGATAACAAAGTGAAAGAAACTTTCTGAGAATCTTCTTTGTGTTCTGTGATATCATCTCACAGAGTTACAGCTTTCCGCTCAAGAAACCTTTCGCTAAGACAGTTCTTGTGGAATTTGCAAAGTGATATTTGGAAGCCCATAAAGGGCTATGGTGAAAAAGGAAATATCCTCAGAGGAAATCTGGAAAGAAGCTTTGTGAGAAACTGCTTAGTGTTCTGTTAATTCATCTCACAGAGTTACAGCTTTCCCCTCAAGAAGCCGCTCGCTGAGCCTGTTCTTGTGGAATTTACAAAGTGATATTTGGAAGCCCATATAGGGCAATGATGAAAAAGAAAATATCCTCAGAGAAAAACTGGTAAGAAGCTTTCTGAGAAACTGCTTTGTGACGTGTGACTTCCACTCACAGAGTTACATCTCTATTTCGTGGATCTCTTTGCTAGCCTTATTTCTGTGGAATCTGAGAACAGATATTTCGGATCCCTTGGAAGACTATAGGGCCAAAGGAAATATCCTCCGATAACAAAGAGAAAGAAGCTTTTAGAGAAACTTCTTTCTGTTCTGTGAAATCATCTCACAGAGTTACAGCTTGCCCCTCAAGAAGCCTTTTGCTAAGAGAGTTCTTGTGGAATTTGCAAAGTGATATTTGGAAGCCCATAGGGGGCTATGTTGAAAAGAGAAATAACCTCAGATGAAATCTTTGAAGAAGCTTTCTGACAAACTGCTTAGTGTTCTGTTAATTCATCCCACAGAGTTACAGCTTTCCCCTCAAGAAGCCGCTCACTATGCCTGTTTTTGTGGGTTTCGCAAAGTGATATTTGGAAGCCCATAGATGGCTATGTTGAAAAAGAATATATCCTCCGAGAAAAACTGGAAAGAAGCTTTCTGAGAAACTGCTTTGTGATGTGTGACTTCCACTCACAGAGTTACATCTGTATTTCGTGGATCTCTTTGCGAGCCTTATTTCTGTGGAATCTGAGAACAGATATTTCGGATCCCTTTGAAGACTATAGGGCCAAAGGAAGTATCCTCGGATAACAAAGAGAAAGAAGCTTTCTGAGAAACGTTTTTGTGTTCTGTGAAATCAACTCACAGAGTTACAGCTTTCCCGTCAAGAAGCCTTTCGCTAAGACAGTTCTTGTGGAATTTGCAAAGTGATATTTGGAAGCCCTTCAGAGGGCTATGGTGAAAAAGGAAATATCCTCAGAAAAATCTGGAAAGAAGCTTTCTGAAAAACTGCTTAGTGTTCCGTTAATTCATCTCACAGAGTTACAGCTTTCCCCTCAAGAAGCCGCTCGATAAGCCTGTTCTTGTGTAATTGGCAAAGCGATATTTCGAAGCCCATAGAGGGCTATGGTGAAAACGAAAATATCCTCAGAGCAAAACTGAAAAGAAGCTTTCTGAGAAACTGCTTTGTGATGTGTGACTTCCACTCACAGAGTTACACCTGTATTTCGTGGATCCCTTTGCTAGCCTTTTTTCTGTGGAATCTGAGAACAGATATTTCGGATCCCTTTGAAGACTATAGGTCCAAAGGAAATGTCCTCCGATAACAAAGAGAAAGAAGCTTTCTGGGAAACTTCTTTGTGTTCTGTGAAATCATCTCACAGAGTTACAGCTTTCCCCTCAAGAAGCCTTTTGCCAAGGCAGTTCTTATGGAATTTGCAAACTGATATTTGGAACCCGTAGAGGGTAATGGTGAAAAATGAAATATCCTCAGATGAAAACTGGAAAGAAGATTCCTGAGAAAGTGCTTAGTGTTCTGTTAATTCATCTCACAGAGTTAAAGATTTCCCCTAAACAAGCCGATCGCTAAGCCTGTTCCTGTGGAATTCGCAAAGTGACCTTTGGAAGCCCATAGAGGGCTATGGTGAAAAAGAAAACACTTTCCGAGAAAAACTGGAAAGAAGATTTTGAGAAACTGCTTTGTGATATGTGACTTCCAGTCACAGAGTTACATCTGTATTTCGTGGATCTGTTTCCTAGCCTTGTTTCTGTGGAATCTGAGAACAGATATTTAGGATCCTTTGAAGATTATAGGGCCAAAGGAAATATCCTGTGATAACAAAGTGAAAGAAACTTTCTGAGAAACTTCTTTGAGTTCTGTGAAATCATCTTAAAGAGTTACAGCTTTGCCCTCAAGAAGCCTTTCGCTAAGACAGTTCTTGTGGAATTGGCAAAGTGATATTTGGAAGCCCATAGAGGGCTATGGTGAAAAAGGAAATATCCTCGGATGAAATCTGGAAAGAAGCTTTCTGAGAAACTGCTTAGTGTTCTGTAAATTCATCTCACAGAGTTACATCTGTAGTTCGTGGATGTACTTGCTGGCCTTATTTCTGTGGAATCTGAGAACAGATATTTCGGATTCCTTTGAAGACTATAGGGCCAAAGGAAATATCCTCCGATAACAAAGAGAAAGAAGCTTTCTGAGAAACCTCTTTGTGTTCTGTGAAATCATCTCACAGAGTTACAGCTTGCCCCGCAAAAAGACTTTGGCTAAGACCGTTCTTATGGAATTTGCAAAGTGATATTTGGAAGCCCACAGAATTCTATGGTGAAAAAGGAAATATCCTCAGATGAAAACTCGAAAGAGGCTTTCTGAGAAACTGCTTAGTGTTCTGTTAATTCATCTCACAGAGATACAGCTTTCCCCTCAAGAAGCTGCTCGCTAAGCCTGTTCTTTTGGAATTCGCAAAATTATATTTGGAAGCCCATAGAGGGCTATGGTGAAAAGGAAAATATCGTCAGAGAGAAACTGGAAAGAAGCTTTCTGAGAAACTGCTTTGTGACCTGTGACTTCCACTCACAGGGTTACATCTGTATTTCATAGATCTCTTTGCTAGCCTTATTTCTGGGGAATCTGAGAACAGATATACCGGATCCCTTTGAAGACTATAGGGCCAAAGGAAATATACTCCGATAACAAAGAGAAAGAAGATTTCTGAGAAACCTCTTTGTTTTCTGTGAAATCATCTCACAGACTTACAGCTTTCCCCAAAGGAAGCCTTTCGCTAAGACACTTCTTCTGGAATTTTCAAAGTGATATTTGGAAGCCCACAGAGGGCTATGGTGAAAAAGAAAATATCCTCAGATGAAAAATGCAAAGAAGCTTACTGAGAAACTGCTTAGTGTTCTGCTAATTCATCTCACCGAGTTACAGCTTTCCCCTAAAGAAGCTGCTCGCTAAGCCTGTTCCTGTGGAATTCGAAAACTGATATTTTGAAGCCCATAGCGGGCTATGGTGTAAAAGAGAGTATCCTCCGAGAAAAACTGGAAAGAAGCGTTCTGAGAAACTGCTTTTTGATGTGTGACTTCCACTCACAGTGCTACATCTGTATGTCGTGGATCTCTTTTCTAACATTATTTCTGTGGAATCTGAGAATAGATATCTCGGATCCCTTTGAAGACTATAGGGCAAAAGGAAATATCCTCTGATAACAAAGAGAAGGAAGCTTTCTGAGAAACTTCTTTGTGTTCTGTGAAATGAACTTACAGAGTTACAGCTTTCCCCTCAAGAAATCCTTCACAAAGACAGTTCTTGTGGAATTGGCAAAGTGATTCTTGGAAGCCCACGAAGGACTGTGGTGAAAAAGGAAATACCCTCATATGAAATCTGGAAGAAGCTTTCTGACAATCTATTAGTGTTCTGTTAATTCATCTCGAGGAGTTACACCTTTCCACACAAGTCGCCGATGGCTAAGCCTGTTCTTGCGGAATTCGTCAAGTGATATTTGGAAGCCCATAGAGGGCTATGTTGAAAAAGGAAATATCCTCAGATGAAATCTGGAAAGAAGCTTTCTGAGAAACTGCTTAGTGTACTCTTACTACATCTCACAGAGTTACAGCTTTCCCCGGAAGAAGCCGCTCGCTAAGCCTGTTCTTGTGGAATTCGCAAAGTGATATTTGGAAGTCCATAGAGGGCTCTGGAGAAAAGAAAAATACCTCAGAGAAAAACTGGAAAGAAGCTTTCTGGGGAACTGCTTTGTCATGTGTGACTTCCACCCACAGAGTTACATCTGTATTTCGTGGATCACCTTGCTAGACTTATTTCTGTGGAATCTGAGAACAGATATTTCAGATCCCTTGGAAGACAATAGGGCCAAAGAAAATATCCTCCGATAAAAAAGAGAAAGAAGCTTTCCGAGAAACTTCTTTGTGTTCTGTGAAATCATCTCACAGAGTTACAGCATTCCCCTCAAGAAGACTTTCGCTAGGACATTTCTTGTGGAATTTGAAAAGTGATATTTGGAGGCCCATAGAGGGCTATGGTGAAAAAGGAAATATCCTCAAATGAAATCTGGAAAGAAGATTTCTGAGAAACTGCTAGTGTTCTGTTAATTCATCTCACAGAGTTACAGCTTTCCCCTCAGAAGCCGCTTGCTAAGCCTCTTCTTGTGGAATTCGCAAAGTGATATTTTGAAGCCGGTAGAGCGCTATGGTGAAAAAGAACATATCCTCAGAAAAAAGTGGAAAGAAGCTTTCGGAGAAACTCCTCTGTGACGTGTGACTTCCACTCACAGAGTTACATCTGTATTTCGAGCATCTCTTTGCTAGCCTTACTTCTGTGGAATCTGAGAACAGATTTTTCCGATCCCTTTGAAGACTATAGGGCTAAAGGAAATATCCTCCGATAACAATGAGAAAGAAGCTTTCTGAGAAACTTCTTTGTGTTCTGTGAAATCATCTCACAGAGTTACAGCTTTCCCCCCAAGTAGTATTTCGCTAAGACAGCTCTTGTGGAATTTGCAAAGAGATATTTGGAAGTCCATAGAGGGCTATGGTGAAAAAGGAAATATCCTCAGATGAAATCTGGAAAAAAGCTTTCTGAGAAACTGCTAGTGTTCTGTTAATTCATCTCACAGAATTACAGCTTTCCTCTCAAGAAACCGCTCGGTACGCCTGTTCCTGTGGAATTCGCAGAGTGATATTTGGAAGCCCATAGAGGGCTATGGTGAAAAAGAAAATATCCTCCGAGAAAAACTGGAAAGAAGCTTTCTGAGAAACTGCTTTGTGATGTGTGACTTCCACTCACAGACTTACATCTATATTTCGTGGATCTCTTTCCTAGCCTTATTTCTGTGGAATCTGAGAACACATATTTCGGATCCCTTTGAAGACTATAGGACCAAGGGAAGTATCCTCCGATAAGAAAGAGAAAGAAGCTTTCTGAGAATCTTCTTTGTGTTCTGTGAAATCATCTCACAGAGTTACACCATTCCCTTCAAGAAGCCTTTCGATAAGACGGTTCTTGTGGAATTTTCAAAGTGATATTTGGAAGGCCATAGAGGGCTATGGTGAAAAAGGAAATATCCTCAGATGAAATCTGGAAAGAAGCTTTCTGAGAAACTGCTAGTGTTCTGTTAATTCATCTCACAGGATTACAGCTTTCCCCTTAAAAGCCTCCCGCTAAGACTGTTGTTTTGGAATTCGCAGAGTGACATTTGGAAGCCCATAGAGGGCTCTGGTGAAAAGGAAAATATCCACAGAGAAAAACTGGAAAGAAGCTTTCTGAGAATCTGCTTTGTGATGTGTGACTTCCACTCACAGAGTTACGTCTGTATTTCGTGGATCTCTTTGGTAGCCATATTTCTCTGGAATCTGAGAACAGATATTTCGGGTCCCTTTGAAGACTATAGAGCCAAAGGAAATATCCTCCGATAACAAAGAGAAAGAAGTTCCTGAGAAACTTCTCTGTGTTCTGTGAAATCATCTCACAGAGATACAGCTTTCCCCTCAAGAAGCCTTTCGCTAAGACAGTTCTTGTGGGATTTGCAAAGTGATATTTGGAAGCCCATTGAGGGCTGTGGTGAAAAAGGAAATATCCTCAGATGAAAATTTTAAGAAGCTTTCTGAGAAACTGCTTAGTGTTCTGTTAATTCATCTCACAGAGTTACAGCTTTCCCCTCAAGAAGCCGCTCGCTAAGCCTGTTCTTGTGGAATTGGCAAAGTGATATTTGGAAGCCCATAGAGGGCTATGGTGAAAAAGAAAATCTCCTCAGAGAAAAACTGGAAAGAAGCTTTCTGAGAAAATGCTTTGTGACGTGTGACTTCCACTCACAGAGTTACATCTGTATTTCGTGGATCTCTTTGCTAGCCTTATTTGTGTGGAATCTGAGAACAGATATTTCAGACCCTTTGAAGATTATAGGGCCAAATTAAATATCCTCCGATAACAAAGAGAAAGAAATTTTCTGAGAAACTTCTTTGTGTTCTGTGAAATCATCTCATAGAGTTACAGCTTTCCCCTCAAGAAGCTTTTCGCTAAGACAGTTCTTGTGGAATTGGCAAAGTGATATTTGGAAGCCCATAGAGGGCTATGGTGAAAAAGGAAATATCCTTAGTTGAAATGTGGAAAGAAGCTTTCTGAGAAACTGCTTAGTGTTCTGTTAATTCATCTCACAGAGTTACAGCTTTCCCCTCAAGAAGCCGCTCGCTAAGCCTGTTCTTGTGGAATTCGCAGAGTGATATTTGGAAGCCCATAGAGGGCTATGGTGAAAAAGAAAATATCCTCAGAGAAAAACTGGAAAGAAGCTTTCTGAGAAACTGCTTTGTGATGTGTGACTTCCACTCACAGAGTTACATCTGTATTTTGTGGATCTCCTTGCTAGCTTTATTTCTGTGGTATCTGAGAAAAGATATTTCGGATCCCTTGGAAGACTATAGGGCCAAAGGAAATATCCTACGATAACAAAGAGAAGGAAGCTTTATGAGAAATTTCTTCGTGTTCTGTGAAATCATCTCACAGAGTTACAGCTTTCCCCTCAAGTAGCCTTTTGCTAAGACAGTTCTTGTGGAATTTGCAAAGTGATATTTGGAAGCCCATAGAGGGCTACGGTGAAAAAGGAAATATCCTCAGATGAAAACTCGAAAGAAGCTTTCTGAGAAACTGCTTAATGTTCTGTTATTTCATCTCACAGAGTTACAGCTTTCCCCTCAAGAAACCGCTTAGTAAGCCTGTTCTTGTGGAATTCGCAAAGTTATATTTGGAGGCCCATGGAGGTCTCTGGTGAAAAATAAAATATCCTCAGAGAAAAACTGGAAAGTAGCTTTCTGAGAAACTGCTTTGTGATGTGTGACTTCCACTCACAGAGTTACATCTGAATTTCGTGGATCTGTTTGCTATCCTTATTTCTGTGAAATGTGAGAACAGATATTTCGGATCTCTTTGAAGACTATAGGGCCAAAGGAAATATCCTCCGATAACAAAGAAAAACAAGCTTTCTTAGAAACTTCTCTGTGTTCTGTGAAATCATCTCATAAACTTTCAGCTTACCCCTGAAGAAGCCGCTCGCTAAGCCTGTTCTTGTGGAATTCGCAAAGTGATATTTGGAAGACCTTAGAAAGCTATGGTGAAAAGGAAAATATTCTCAGAGAAAAACAGGAAAGAAGCATTCGGAGAAACTGCTTTGTGATGTGTGACTTCCACTCACCGAGTTACATCGGTATTTCGTGGATCTCTTTGCTAGTCTTATTTCTGTGGAATGTGAGAACAGATATTTCGGATCCCTTTGAAGACTATAGGGCTAAAGGAAATATCCTCAGATGAAGTGTAGAAAGTAGCTTTCTGAGAAACTGCTAGTGTTTTGTTAATTCATCTCACACACTTACAGCTTTCCCCTCAAGAAGCCTCTCGCTAAGCCTGTTCTTGTGGAATTCGCAAAGTGATATTTGGTAGCCCATAGAGGGCTATGGTGAAAAAGAAAATATCCTCCGAGAAAATGTGGAAAGAAGCTTTCTGAGAAACTGCTCTCTGACGTGTGACTTTCACTCACAGAGTTACATCTGTATTTCATGGATCTCTTTGCTAGCCTTATTTCTGTGGAATCTGAGAACAGATATTTAGGATCCCTTTGAAGAGTATAGGGCCAAGGGAAATATCCTCCGTTAAGCAACAGAAAGAATCTTTCTGAGAAACTTATTTGTGTTCTGTGAAATCACCTCACATAGTTACAGCTTTCGCCTCAAGTAGCCCCTCGCTAATACAGTTCTTGTGGAAATTGCAACGTGATATTTGGAAGCTCATAGAGGACAATGGTGAAAAAGGAAATATTCTCAGATGAAATCTGGAAAGAAGCTTTCTGATTATCTGTTAGTGTTCAGTTAATTCATCTCACAGAGTTATAGCTTTTCCCTCAAGAAGCCGCTTGCTAAGCCTGTTCTTGTGGAATTCCCAGAGTGATATTTGGAAGCACATAGAGGGCTATGTTGAAAAAGAAAATATCCTCAGAGAAAAACTGGAAAGAAGCTTTCTGAGAAACTGCTTTGTGATATGTGACTTCCACTTACAGGGTCACATCTGTATTTTATGGATCTCTTTGCTAGTCTTATTTCTGTGGAATCTGAGAACAGATATTTCGGATCTTTTTGAAGACTATAGGGCCAAAGGAAATATCCTCCGATAACAAGGAAAAACAAGCTTTCTTAGAAACTTCTCTGTGTTCTGTGAAATCATCTCATAGACTTACAGCTTTCCCCTGAAGAAGCCGCTCGCTAAGCCTGTTCTTGTGGAATTCGCAAAGTGATATTTGGAAGCCCATAGAGAGCTATGGTGAAAAAGGAAATATCCTCAGATGAAAACTCGAAAGATGGTTTCTGAGAAACTGCTTAGTGTTCTGTTAATTCATGTCACAGAGTTACATCTGTATTTCGTGGATCTCTTTGCTAGCCTTATTTCTGTGGAATCTGAGAACAGATATTTCGGATCCCTTGGAAGACTATAGGGACAAATTTAATGTCCTGGGATAACAAAGAGAAAGAAGCTTTCTGAGAAACTTCTTTGTGTTCTCTGAAATCATCTCAACGAGTTTCAGCTTTCCCCTCAAGAAGCCTTTCGCTAAGACAGTTGTTGTGGTATTGGCAAAGTGATATTTGGAAGCCCATAGAGTTCTACGGTGAAAAAGGAAATATCCTCAGATGAAATCTGGAAATAAGCTTTCTGAGAAACTGCTTTGTGATGTGTGACTTCCACTCACTGAGTTACAGCTGTATTTCATGAAGCTGTTTGGTAGTCATATTTTTTGGAAACTGAGAACTGATATTTCGGATCATTTGAAGACTATAGGGCCAAAGGAAATATCCTCCGATCAAAATAACAAAGAAGCTTTCTGAGAAACTTCTTTGTGATCTCTGAATTCATGCGACAGAGTTACAGCTTTCCTCTCAAGAAGCCTTTCGCTACGACTGTTCTTGGGGAATGTGCAAAGTGATATTTGGAAGCCGATGCAGGGCGACATTGAAAAGGGAAATATCCTCACGTAAAAACTGGAAAGAAGATTTCTCAGAAACTGCTCTGTGTTCTGTGAATTCATCTCANCACTTTGTGTTCTCTTAATTTATCTCAAAGAGTTTCAGGTTTCCCCTGAAGAAGCCGTTCGCTAAGACTGTTCTTGTGGAATTTGCAAAGTGATATTTGGAAGCCCAAAGAGGGCTACAGTGAAAAAGAAAATATCCTCTGAAAAAAAATGGAAAGAAGCTTTCTGAGAAAATGCTTTGTGATGTGTGGGACTTCCACTCACTGAGTTACACCTGTATTTCATGGAGCTGTTTGCTAGCCACATTTCTGTGGAAACTGAGAACTGATATTTCGCATCCCTTTGAAGACTCTATGGCCAAAGGAAATATCCTCCAATTAAAATGAAAAAGAAGCTTTCTGAGAAACTTCTTTTGATGTGTGAATTCATCTCACAGAGTTACAGCTTTCCCCTCAAGAAGCCTTTCGCTAAGACTGTTCTTGTGGAATTTGCTAATTGGTATTTGGAAGCCCAAAGAGGGCTATGGTGAAAAAGAATATACCCTCAGATAAAAAGTGGAAATAAGATTTCTGGGAAACTGCTTTGTGATTTGTGACTTCCACTCACTGATTTACAGCTGTACTTCGTGGAGCTGTTTGCTAGCCTTATTTCTGTGGAATCTAAGGACTGATAGTTCAGATCCATTTGAAGACTATAGGGCCAAAGAAAATATCCTCCGATAAAAGTGAGAGACAAGCTTTCTGAGAAACTTCTTTGTGATCTGTGAATTCATCTCACAGAGTTACAGTTTTCCCCTCAAGATACCTTTCGCTAAGACTGTTCTTGTGGAAATGCAGAGTGATATTTTGATGCCCATAGAGGGCTTTGGTGAAAAGGAAAATATCCTCAGGTAAAAACTGGAAAGAAGCTTTCTGAAAAACTGCTTTATGATGAGTGTCTTCCACTCACTCAGTTAGAGCTGTATTTCGTGGAGCCGTTTGCTAGCCTTATTTCTGTGGAATCTGAGGACTGATATTTCAGATCCCTTTGAAGGCTATAGGGCCTAAAAAATTATCCTCCGATAAAAGTGAGAAACAAGCTTTCTTAGAATCTTCTTCGTGATCTGTGAATTCATATCACAGAGTTACAGCTTTCCCCTCAAGAAGCATTTCACTAAGACTGTTCTTGAGGAATTTGCAAAGTGATATTTGGAAGCCTATGGAGGGCTTAGATGAAAAAGAAAATATCCTCAGATAAAAACTGGAAAGAAGCTATCTGAGAAACCGCTTGGTGTTCTGTTAATTAATTTCACTGAGTTACAGCTTTCTCTGCAGGGGCCTTTGAAAACAGTATGCTGAGAATGGATAGGCCTCAAGGACAGTATCTCCAATTGAACTTTTAATGAACTCCCATAGGCGCCAAGAAGGCGGGCAGATAAGTAAGAGGATATAGACAAGGAATTGAGTAGAAGGTTACATGTGGGAAAAGAAAGTTTGTTTTGCATTGCATTCTTTCTGCTGACGTGGGGTTTATGGAGTATAAACAAGGTGAGGCGGAGGCTCTGAGTGTGGCCGCTATGTTATCTGTGTGTCTTTGTCTTTGTGTGTTCTTTCATTCTCCACCAGCCCCGGCACGGACCCCAACATTTCTCCCCAAGAAGCCTTTCGCTAAGACTATTCTTGTGGAATTTTCAAAGTGATATTTGGAAGCCCTTAGAGGGCTATGGTGAAAAAGAAAATATCCTCAGATAAAAACTGGAAAGAAGCTTTCTGAGAAACTGCTCTGTGTTCTGTTAATTCAATTCACAGGGTTATAGCTTTTCCTTAAGAAGCCGTTAGCTATGCCTGTTCTTGCGGAGTTTACAAAGTGATATTCGGAATCCCAGAGAGGGCTATGGTGAAAAAGAAACTATCCTCAGATAAAAACTGGAAAGATGCTTTCTGAGAAACTGCTTTGTGATGTGTGACTTCCACTCACTGAGATTCAGCTGTATTTCGTGGAGCTCTTTGCTAGCCTTATTTCTGTGCAATCTGAGAACTGATAATTTGGATCCCTTTGAAGACTATAGGGCCAAAGGAATTATCCACTGATAAAAACGAGAAAGAAGCTTTCTGAGAAAATTCTTTGTAATCTATGAATTCATCTCACAGAGTTACAGCTTTCCTCTCAAGAAGCCTTTCACTAAGACTGTTCTTGTGGAATTTGAAAAGTGATATTTGGAAGCCAAGGGAGGCTAAGCTGAAAAAGAAAATATCCTCAGATAAAAACTGGAGAGTGGCTTTCTGAGAAACCACTTTGTTTTCTGTTAATTCATCTCAATGAGTTACAGCATTTCCCTCAAGAAGCCATTTGCTAAGCCTGTTCTTGTGGAATTTGCAAAGTGATATTTGGAGGCCCATAGAGGGCTACGGTGAAAAAGAAAATATCCTCAGAGAAAAACTGGAAAGAAGCTTTGTGAGAAACTGCTTTGTGATATGTGACTTCCACACACTGAGTTACAGCTGTATTTCGTGGAGTTTTTTGCTAGCCTTATTTCTGTTGAATCTGAGAACTGATGTTTCGGATCCCTTGGAAGACTATAGGGCCAAAGCAAATATCCTCCCATATAAATGGGTAAGAAGCCTTCTGAAAAACATATTTGTGATCTATGAATTCATCTCACAGAGTTATAGCTTTCCCCTTAGAAGTCTTTCGCTAAGACTGTTCTTGTGGAATTTGCAAAGTGATATTTGGAAGTCCACGAAGGGCTATCATTAAAAAGAAAATATCCTCAGATAAAAACTGGAAAGAAGCTTTCTGAGAAACTGCTTTGTGTTCTATTAATTCATCTCACAGAGTTATAGCTTTCTCCTTAAGAAGCCGTTGGCTATGCCTGTTCTTGTGGAATTTGAAAAGTGATGTTTGGAAGCCCATAGAGGGCTATGGTGAAACGGAAAATATCCTCAGATAAAAACTGGAAGGAAGCTTTCTGAGAAACTGCTTTGTGATGTGTGACTTCCATTCACTGAGTTACAGCTGTATTTCGTGGAGCTGCTTGCTATCCTTATTTCTGTTTATCTGAGAATTCATATTTCCGATCCCTTTGAAGACTGTAGGGCCAACGGAAATATCCTCCGATAAAAATGCGAAAGAAGCTTTCTGAGAATCTTCTTTGTGATCTCTGAATTCATTTCACAGAGTTACAGCTTTTCACTCAAGAAGCATTTGCGAAGACTGTTCTTGTGGAATTTTCAAAGCGATATTTGGAAGCCCATGGAGGGCTATGGGGAAAAAGAAAATATCCTCAGATGAAAACTGGAAAGAAGCTTTCTGAGAAACTACTTTGTGTTCTGTGAATTCATCTCACAGAGTGAAAACTTTGTCCTCAAGAAGCCGTTCCCAAAAACTGTTCTTCTGGAATTTGTAAAGTGATATTTGGAAGCCCATAGAGGGCTATGGTGAAAAAGAAAATATCCTCAGATGAAAACCGGAAAGAAGCTTCCGGAGAAACGGCTTTCTGATGTGTGACTTCCATTCAATGAGTTACATCTGTACTTCGTGGAGCTGTTTGCTAGCCTTATTTCTGTGGAAACTGGAGAATAATATTTCGGATCCCTTTGAAGACTATAAGGCCCAAGGAAATATCCTCCGATAAAAATGAGAAAGAAGCTTTCTGAGAAACTTCTTTGTGATCTATGAATTCATCTCACAGAGTTACAACTTTCCCCTCAAGAAGCCTTTCGCTAAGACTGTTCTTGTGGAATTTGAAAAGTGATATTTGGAGCCCTTGGAGGGCTATGGTGAAATAGAAAATATCCTCAGATAAAAACTGGAAAGAAGCTTTCTGAGAAACCGCTTTGTGTTCCCTAAATTCATCTCAAAGTGTTACAGCGTTCCCCTCAAGCAGCAGTTTGCTAAGCCTGTTCTTGTGGTATTTGCAAACTGATTTTTGGAAGCCCAGGAAGGGCTGTGATGAAAAAAAAAAAATATATCCTCAGAGAAAAACTGGAAAGAAGCTTTCTGAGAAACCCCTTTGTGTTCTGTTAATTCATCTCAAAGATTTACAGCTTTCCCCTCAATCAGCCTTTCGCTAAGCCTGTTCTTATCGAATTTTGAAAGTGATATTTGGAAGCCCATAGAGGGCTACGGTGAAAAAGAAAATATCCTCAGAGAAACACTGGAAAGAAGCTTTCAGAGAAACTGCTTTGTGATGTGTGACTTCCACTCACTGAGTTACAGCTGCAGTTCGTGGAGCTGTTTGCTAGCCTTATTTCTGTGGAATCTGAGAACTGATATTTCGGATCCCTTTGAAGACTAGAGGGCCGAAGAAAATATCCTCCGATAAAAATGAGAAAGAAACTTTCTGAGAAAATTCTTTCTGATCAGTGAATTCATCTCACAGAGTTACAACTTTCCTCTTAAGAAGCCTTTCGCTAAGACAGTTCTTGTGGAATGTGCAAAGTGATATTTGGAAGCCCACGGAGGGCTAAGGTGAAATAGGAATATCCTCAAATGAAAACTGGAAAGAAGCTTTCTGAGAAACTGCTTTGTGTTCTGTGAATTCATCTCACAGAGTTATAGCTTTCCCCTCAATAAGCCGTTCGCTAAGCCTGTTCTTGTGGAATTTGACAAGTGATGATTGGAAGCCCTTAGAGGGCTATGGTGAAACTGAAAATATCCTCAGATAAAAACTGGAAGGAAGCTTTCTGAGAAACTGCTTTGTGATGTGTGACTTCCACTCACTGAGTTACAGCTGTATTTCGTGGAGCTGTTTCCTAGCCTTATTTCTGTGGAATCTGAGAACTGATATTTCAGATGCCTTTGAAGACTGTAGGGCCAACGGAAATATCCTCCGATAAAAATGAGATAGACAATTTCTGAGAATCTTCTCTGTGATCTCTGAATTCATCTCACAGAGTTACAGCGTTTCCCTCAAGAAACATTTGCGAAGAGTGTTCTTGTGGAATTTGCAAAGTGATATTTGGAAGCCCATGGATGGCTATGGGGAAAAAGAAAACATTCTCAGATGAAAACTGGAAAGAAGCTTTCTGAGAATCTGCTTTGTTTTCTGTGAATTCATCTCACAGAGTGAAAGCATTCCCCTCCAGAATCCGTTCACAAAAACTGTTCTTGGGGAGTTTGTAAAGTGATATTTGGAAGCCGATAGAGGGCTATTGTGAAAAAGAAAATATCCTCAGATAAGAACTGGAAAGAAGCTTTCAGAGAAACGGCTTTGTGATGTGTGACTTCCACTCACTGAGTTACAGCTGTACTTCGTGAAGCTGTTTTCTAGCTTTATTTCTGTGGAAACTGGGGACTGATATTTCGGATCCCTTTGAAGACTATACGGCCAAAGTAAAAATCCTCCGATAAGAAAGAGGAAGAGGCTTTCTGAGAAACTTCTTTGTGATCTGTGAATTCATCTGAAAGAGTTACAGCATTCTCCTCAAGCAGCCGTTCGCTAAGCCTGTTCTTGAGAAATTTGCAAACTGATATTTGGAAGCCCACGGAGGGCTATGATGAAAAAGAAAATATCCTCAGATAAAAACTGGAAAGAAGCTTTCTGA
Organism: Theropithecus gelada; assembly: GCF_003255815.1. Lineage (NCBI taxonomy): Eukaryota > Metazoa > Chordata > Mammalia > Primates > Cercopithecidae > Theropithecus > Theropithecus gelada. The sequence continues at coordinate 2,396,143 of NC_037688.1, forward strand.
GAAACCGCTTTGTGTTCTCTTAATTCATCTCAATGATTTACAGCTTTCCTCTCAATCAGCCTTTCGCTAAGCCTGTTGTTATCGAATTTGGGAGGTGATATTTAGAAGCCCATAGAGGGCTACAATGAAAAAGAAAATATCCTCAGAGAAAAAGTGGAAAGAAGCTTTCTGAGAAATTGCTTTGTGATGTGTGACTTCCACTTACTGAGTTACAGCTGCGTTTCGTGGAGTTTCTGTGGAGTCTGAGAACTGATATTTCGGATCCCTTTGAAGACTAGAGGGCCAAAGGAGATATCCTCCGATAAAAATGAGAAGGAAGCTTTCTGAGAAACTTCTTTGTGATCTGTTAATTCATCTCACAGAGTTACAGCTTTTCCCTCAAGAAGTTTTTCGCTAAGACTGTTTTTGTAGAATTTGCCAAGTGATATTTGGAAGCCCACAGAGGGCTATGGTGAAACAGAAATATCCTCATATAAAAACTGGAAAGAAGCTTTCTGAGAAACTGCTTTGTGTTCTGTTAATTCACCTCACAGAGTTATAGCTTTCCCCTCAAGAAGCCGTTGGCTATGCCTGTTCTTGTGGAATTTGAAAAGTGATGTTTGGAAGCCCATAAAGGGCTATGGTGAAACTGAAAGTATCCTCAGATAAAAACTGGAAAGAAGCTTTCTGAGAAACTGCTTTTGTGATGTGTGGGTTCTACTCACTGAGTTACAGCTGTATTTCGTGGAGCTGTTTGCTAGCCTTATTTCTGTGGAATCTGAGAAGTGATATTTCGGATCCCTTTGGAGACTATACGGCCAAAGGAAATATCCGCAGATAAAATGAGAAAGAAGCTTTGTGAGAATCTTCTTTGTGATCTCTGAATTCATCTCACAGAGTTACAGCATTTCCCTCAAGAAGCATTTGCGAAGACTGTTCTTGTGGAATTTGCAAAGCGATATTTGGAAGCCTTGGAGGGCTATGGGGAAAAAGAAAATATCCTCAGATGAAAACTGGAAAGAAGCTTTCTGAGAAACTGCTTTGTGTTCTGTGAATTCATCTCACAGAGTGACAGCTTTCCCCTCAAGAAGCCGTTCGCTAAGACTCTTCTTGTGTAATTTGCAAAGTGATATTTGGAAGCCCACGGAGGGCTATGACGAAAAAGAAAATATCCTCAGATAAAAACTGCAAGGAAGCTTTCTGAGAAACTGGTTTGTGTTCTGTTAATTATTCTCACAGAGTTACAGCTTTCCCTTTAAGAAGCCTTTCGCTAAGACTGTTCTTGTGGAATTTGCAAAGTGATATTTGGAAGCCCATAGAGAATTATGACGAAAAAGAAAATATTCTCAGTTAGGAACTGGAAAGAAGCTTTCTGAGAAACGGCTTTGTGATGTGTGACTTCCACTCACTGAGTTACAACTGTACTTCGTGGAACTGTTTGGTAGCATTATTTCTGTGGAAACTGGGGACTGATATTTCCGATCCCTTTGAAGACTATATGGCCAAAGAAAATATCCTCCCATAAAAATGAGAAAAAACCTTTCTGAGAAACTTCTTTGTGATGTGTGACTTCCACTCACTGAGTTACAGCTGTATTTCGTGCAGCTGTTTGCTAGCCTTATTTCTGTGGAATCTGAGAACTGATATTTCGGATCCCTTGGAAGACTATAGGGCCAAAGGAAATATCCTCCCATAAAAATGAGGAAGAAGCTTTCTGAGAAACCTCTTTGTGATCTGTGAATTCATCTTACAGAGTTACAGCTTTCCCCTCAAGTAGCCTTTCGCTAAGACTGTTCTTATGGAATTTGCAAAGAGATATTTGGAAGCCCATGGAGGGCTATGGGGAAAAAGAAAATATTCTCAGATAAATACTGGAAAGAAGCTTTCTGTGAAACTGCTTTGTGTTCTGTTAATTCATCTCACAGAGTTACAGCTTTCTCCTCAAGAAACCGTTCGCTAAGCCTGTTCTTGTGGAATTTGCAAAGTAACATTTGAAAGCCCATAGAGGGCTACGGTGAAAAAGAAAGTATCCTCAGATAAAAACTGGAAAGAAGCTTTCTGAGAAACTACTTTGTGATTTGTGACTTCAACTCACTGAGTTACAGTTGTATTTCGTGTAGTCATTTGCTGGCCCTATTTCTGTGGAATGTGAGAACTGATATTTCGGATCCCTTTGAAGACTGTAGTGCTAAAGGAAATATCCTCCGATAAAAATGAGAAAGAAGCTTTCTGTGAAACATCTTTGTGATCCATTAATTCATCTCACAGAGTTACAGCTTTCCCCTCCAGAAGCCGTTCACTAAGATTGTTCTTGTGGAATTTGCAAAGTGATATTTGGAAGCCCAGGGAGGGCTATGGGCAAAAGGGAAATATACTCAGATAAAAACTAGGAAGAGGCGTTCTGAGAAACTCCATTGTGACCTTTGAATGCAACTCACTGGGTTACACTTTCCTTTTCATTGATCTGTTCTCTAACTCTGTGTTCTTGAAATCTGCATTGGGATATTTCTTAGTGCAATGAAGCTTACGGTGACAAAGGAAATATCCTCATATAAAAACTAGGAAGTATCTTTGTGAGAAATTTCTTTGTGATATGTGAATTCATCTCACCGAGTTTCATCTTTGTCTTCTCGAAGCCGTGTGTTAACAGTGTTTTCGTGAATTCTGAAAAGTGATATTGGGGAGCTCATAGAGGGCTATAGTGAAAAAGGAAATATCCTCTGATAAAAAGTGTAAAGAAGAGTTCTGTGAAACTGTATTGCACTTTGTGAATGCAACTCCCAGAGTTACACTTTTCTCTTCAGAGATCAGTTTGCTAACACAGTTTTCTTGAAATCTGCAATGGAATACTTCTTAGCGCTATGCAGCTTACAGTGACAAAGGATATATTCTCAAATAAAAACCTGAGAGAAGCTTTCTGAGAAATTGCTATCTGCTATGTGACTTCATCTCACAGAGTTCCACCACTATTTCGTGCAACCTTTTGCTATCATTGTTTTTGTGGATTCTGAGAACTGATATTTCCGATGGGTTTGAAGAGTAGAAGGACAAAGGAATTATCCTCTGAGAGAAACAGGAATGAACCTTTCTGAGAAACCACTTTGTGATGTGTGAATTTTTCTCACAGAATTACCCTGAGGTTTCATGGAGCAATCTATTACCATTGTCTTTGGGATGTCTGAGACGGGATACTTTGGTTCGCATTGAGGTCTACGCTTGATAAAGGAAACATTCTCATTTAAAAACCTGAAAGAAGCTTTCTGAGAAACTGAGTTGTGATGTGTGAATTCCTCTCCCAGAGTTACACTTACGTTTCATGGAACAGTCTAGTATCAATATCTTTGGGGAGTCTGACACGGGATACTTTGATTTGCATGGGGGCCTATGCTGAAAAAGGAAATATCCTCAATAAAAACGTTAAAGAAGTTTCCTGAGAAACTTCTTTCTGATCTCTGAATTCATCTCGCAGAGTTCCACCTTTCTGTTCTTGGAGCCGTTTGCTAACACTGTTCTAGTGGAAATTGCAAAGTGATATATAGGAGCGCATTGAGGGGTATGGTGAAAAAGGAAATATCCTCAGATAAAAACTGGAAAGAAGAGTTCTGTGAAACTGCTTCGTGACGTGTGAATGCAACTCAGAGAGTTACATTTTTCTTTTCATTGACTAGTTTGCTCAATCTGTTTTTTTGAAATCTGCAATTTCATATTTCTTAGTGTAATGAAGTTAATGGTGACAAACGAAATATCCTCAGATAAAAGTAGAAAGAAACTTTCTGAGAAACTGATTTGTGATTTGTGAATTCAACTCACTGAGTTACAACTGTGTTTCATGGACCGTTGGCTTGCCCTGTATTTTGGATTCAGAAGTGATATTTCGGATCGCTTTGAATACTATACAGAAAAAGTAAATATCCTCAGATAAACACTAGAAAGAAGTTTTCTGAGAAATTTCTTTCTGTTCTGTGAATTCATCTCACAGAGTTCCACCTTTCTTTTCATGAAGCTGTTTTCCAATACTGTTCTCGTGGAATCTGTATAGAGATATTTGGAAGGCATTGAGGGCTAAGGTGGAAAAGGAAATTCAATCAGATAAAAACGAGAAAGAATCTTTCTGAGAAACTCTTTGAGATCTGTGAATTTATCTCACAGAGTTCCACCTTTCTCTTCATGAAGCCATTTGCTAATAAAGTTCTCGTGGAATCTGCAAAGTGATATTTGGGAGCACATTGAGGGCTATGGTGAAAAAGGAAATATCCTCAGATAAAAACTGGAAAGAAGCGTTTTGAGAAACTGTTTCATGACGTGTGAAAGCAACTCACAGATTTATACTTTTCTTTTCATTGATCAGTTTGCTAACTCTGTTTTTTTGAAATCGGCAATGGCATATTTCTTATGGCAATGAAGCTAAAGGTGACAAAGGAAATATCCTCAGATAAAAAGTAGAAAGAAGCATTCAGAGAAACTGATTTGTGATATTTGAAATCAACTCACTAAGTTACAACTGTATTTCGTGGAGCCGTTTGCTAGCTCTGTTTTTGTGTAATCTGAGAAGTGATATATCGGATTACTTTGAAGACTATACGGCCAAAGGAAATATCCTCAGATAAACACTTGAAATAAATTTTCTGAGAAATTTCTTTCTGTTCTGTGAATTCATCTCACAGAATTTCACCTTTCTGTTCATGAAGCTGTTTGCTATTATTGTTCTCGTGGAATTTGCATAGAGATACTTGGAGCGCATTGAAGGCTATGGTGGAAAAGGAAATACAATCAGATGAAAATCAGAAAGAATCTTCTTGAGAAACCTTTGTGATCTGTGAATTTATCTCACAGAGTTCCACCTTTCTATTCATGAGGCTGTTTGCTAATACTGTTCTCGTGGAATCTGCATAGAGATACTTGGAGCGCATTAAGGGCTATGGAGGAAAAGAAAATATCCTCAGATAAAAAGAGAAAGAAGCTCTCTGAGAAACTTCTTTGTGATCTGTGAATTCATCTCACAGAGTTCCACCTTTCTCTGCTTGAAGCCGTTTGCTAACACTGTTCTTGTGGAAACTGCAAAGTGATATTTGGGAGGGCATTGATGGCTATGGTGAAAAAGGAAATATCCTCAGATAAAAACTGGAAAGAATCGTTCTGAGAAACTGCTTCATGACGTCTGTATGCAACTCACAGTATTACACTTTTCTTTTCATTGATCAATTTGCTAACTCTGTTTTCTTGACATCGGAAATGGCATATTTCTTAGTGCAAAGAAGTTTATAGTGACAAAGGAAATACCCTCAGACAAAAAGCAGAAAGAAGCTTTCTGAGAAACTGCTTTGTGATGTGTGATTTCAATTCACTGAGTTACAAATATATTTCGTGGAGCCGTTTGCTAGCCTGTTTTTGAGGAATCAGAGAACTGTTATTTCGCATCACTTTGAAGACGATATGGAAAAATGAAATATCCTCAGATAAAAACGAGAAAGAAGATTTCTGAGAAATTTCTTTGCATTCTGTGAATTCATCTCACACAGTTCCACTTTTCGATTCATGAAGCTCTTTGCTAACACTGTTCTAGTGGAATCTGCAAAGTGATATTTGGGAGCGCATTGAGGGCTATGGAGGAAAAGAAAATATTCTCAGATAAAAACGAGAAAGAAGCTTTCTGAGAAACGTCTTTGTGATCTGTGAATTCATCTCACAGAGTTCCACCTTTCTCTTCTTGAAGCCATTTGCTAACACTGTTCTTGTGGAAATTGCAAAGTGATATTTGGGAGCGCAACGAGGGCTGTGGTGAAAAAGGAAATATCCTCAGTTAAAAACAGGAAAGAAGGGTTCTGAGAAACTGCTTTGTGATGTGTGAATGCAACTCACAGAAGTACACTTTTCATTTCATTGATTTGTTTATTAACTCTGTTGTCTTGAAATCAGCAAAGGGATGTTTCTTAGCAGAAGGAAGCTTACAGTGACAACGGAAATATCCTCAGATAAAAGTAGAAAGAAGCTTTCTGAGAAACTGCTTTGTGATGTGTGAATTCAACTCACTGAGTTACAAGTCTATTTTGTAGAGCCGTTTGCCAGCCCTGATTTTGTGGAATCTGAGAACTGATATTTCAGATAGCTTTGAAGACTATACAGCCAAAAGCAATATCCGCAGATGAACCTTGGACGAATTTTTCTGAGAAACTTCTTTCTGTTCTGTGATTTCATCTCACAGAGTTCCACCTTTCTCTTCAAGAAGCTGTTTGCTAATGCTGTTCTCGTGGATGTATAGAGATACTTGGAGCGCATTGAGGACTATGGTGGAATAGGAAATATAATCAGATGAAAACGAGAAAGATTCTTTCTGAGAAACGTCTTTGTGATCTGTGAATTTATCTCAGAGTTCCACCTTTCTGTTCATGAAGCCGTTTGCTAACAAAGTTCTTGTGGAATCTGCAAAGTGATATTTGGGAGCACATTGAGGGCTATGGTGAAAAAGGAAATATCCTCAGATAAAAACTGAAAAGATGCATTCTGAGAAACTGCTTCGTGACGTGTGAATGCAACTCACAGAGTTACACTTTTCTTTTCATTGATCAGTTTGCTAACTCTTCTTGAAATCTGAAATGGCATATTTCTTAGTGCGATGAAGTTAATGGTGACAAAGGGTATATCCTCAGATAAAAAGTAGAAAGAGGCTTTCTGAGAAACTGATTTGTGATGTGTGAATTCAGCTCACTGAATTACAACTGTATTTCGTTTAGTCGTTTCCTAGCCCTGTTTCTGTGGAATCTGAGAACTGATATTTCGGATCCCCTTGAAGACTATACGGCCAAAGGAAATATCCTCAGATAAACACTTGAAGGAAGCTTTCTGAGAAATTTCTTTCTGTTCTATGAATTCATCTCACAGAGATCCATCTTTCTGTTCATGAAGCTGTTTGCTAATACTATTCTCACGAAATCTGCATAGAGATACTTGGAGCGCATTGAGGGCTATGGTGGAAAAGGAAATATAATCAGATAACGAGAAAGAATCTTTCTGAGAAACGTCTTTGTGATCTGTGAATTTATCTCACAGAGTTCCACCTTTCTTTTCCTGAAGCCGTTTGCTAACAAAGTTCTTGTGGAATCTGCAAAGTGATATTTGGGAGCGCATTGAGGGCTGTTGTGAAAAAGGAAATATCCTCAGATAAAAACTGGAAAAAGAGTTCTGAGAAACTGCTTTGTGACGTGTGACTGCAACTCACAGAGTTATACGTTTCTTTTCATTGATCAGTTTGCTAACTCTGTTTTCTTGAAATCTGCAATGACATGTTTCTTTTTTTATTATTATTATACTTTGAGTTCTAGGGTACATGTACATAATGTGCTGGTTTGTTACATATGTACATTTGTGCCATTTGGCTTGCTGCACCCATCAACTCATCAGCACCCATCAACTCGTCATTTACATCAGGTATAACTCCCAATCCATCCCCCCTCTCTCCTCCCCGTGATAGGCCCCGGTGTGTGATGTTCCTCTTCCTGAGTACAAGTGATCTCATTGTTCAGTTCCCACCTATGAGTGAGAACATGTGGTGTTTGGTTTTCTGTTCTTGTGATAGTTTGTTGAGAATGATGGTTTCCAGCTGCATCCATGTCCCTACAAAGGACACAAACTCATTCTTTTTTATGGCCACATAGTATTTCATGGTGTGTAGGTGCCACATTTTCTTAATGCAGTCTGTCATTGATGGACATTTGGGTTGAATCCAAGTCTTTGTTATTGTGATTCATGCCGCAATAAATATATGTGTGCATGTGTCTTTATAGCAGCATGATTCATAATCCTTTGGGTATATACCCAGTAATGGGATGGCTGGGTCATATGGTACATCTAGTTCTAGATCCTTGAGGAATCGCCATACTGTTTTCCATAATGGTTGAACTAGTTTACAATCCCACCAACAGTGTATAAGTGTTCCTATTTCTCCACACTCTCTCCAATACCTGTTGTTTCCTGACTTTTTAATGATTGCAATTCTAACTGGTGTGAGATGGTATCTCATTGTGGTTTTCATTTGCATTTCTCTGATAGCCAGTGATGATGAGCATTTTTTCATGTGTTTGTTGGCTCTATGAATGTCCTCTTTTGAGAAATGTCTGTTCATATCCTTTGCCCACTTTTGGATGGGGTTGTTTGTTTTTTTCTTATAAATTTGTTTGAGTTCTTTGTAGGTTCTGGATATGAGCCCTTTGTCAGATGAGTAGATTGCAAAAATTTTCTCCCATTGTGTAGGTTGCCTGTTCACCCTGATGGTAGTTTCTTTTGCTGTGCAGAAGCTCTTTATTTGAATTAGATCCCATTTGTCAATTTTGGCTTTTGCTGCCATTGCTTTTGGTGTTTTAGACATGAAGTCCTTGCCCATGCCTATGTCCTGAATGGTATTACCTAGGTTTTCTTCTAGGATTTTTATGGTATTAGGTCCAACATTTAAGTCTCTAATCCATCTTGAATTAATTTTCGTATAAGGAGTAAGGAAAGGATCCAGTTTCAGCTTTCTACTTATGGTTAGATAATTTTCCCAGCACCATTTATTAAATAGGGAATCCTTTCCCCATTTCTTGTTTCTCTCAGGTTTATCAAAGATCAGATGGCTGTAGATATCTGGTATTATTTCTGAGGACTCTGTTCTGTTCCATTGGTCTATATCTCTGTTTTGGTACCAGTACCATGCTGTTTTGGTTACTGTAACCTTGTAATATAGTTTGAAGTCAGGTAGCGTGATGCCTCCAGCTTTGTTCTTTTGATTTAGGATTGTCTTAGAGTTACAGGCTCTTTTTTGGTTCCATATGAACTTTAAAGCAGTTTTTTTCCAATATTGTGAAGAAACTCTTTGGTAGCTTGATGGGGATGGCATTGAATCTATAAATTACCTTGGGCAGTATGGCCATTTTCACGATACTGATTCTTCCTATCCATGAGCATGGTATGTTCTTCCATTTGTTTGTGTCCTCTTTTATTTCACTGAGCAGTGGTTTGTAGTTCTCCTTGAAGAGGTCCTTTACATCCCTTGTAAGTTGGATTCCTAGGTATTTTATTCTCTTTGAAGCAATTGTGAATGGAAATTCATTCATGATTTGGCTCTCTGTTTGTCTGTTACTGGTGTATAAGAATGCTTGTGATATATGCATATTAATTTTGTATCCTGAGACTTTGCCGAAGTTTCTTATCAGCTAAAGGAGATTTTGGGCTGAGACAATGGGGTTTTCTAAATATACAATCATATCACCTGCAAAGAGGGACAATTTGACTTCTTCTTTTCCTAACTGAATACACTTTATTTCTTTCTCTTGCCTGATTGCCCTAGCCAGAACTTCCAACACTATGTTGAATAGGAGTGGTGAGAGAGGGCATCCCTGTCTTGTGCCAGTTTTCAAGGGGAATGCTTCCAGTTTTTGCCCATTCAGTATGATATTGGCTGTGGGTTTGTCATAAATAGCTCTTATTATTTTGAGATACGTTCCATCAATACCGAATTTGTTGAGCATTTTTAGCATGAAGGGCTGTTGAATTTTGTCAAAGGTATTTTCTGCATCTATTGAGATAATCATGTGGTTCTTGTCTTTGGTTCTGTTTATACGGTGGATTACGTTCATTAATTTGCATATGTTGAACCAGCCTTGCATCCCAGGGATGAAGCCCACTTGATCATGGTGGATAAGCTTTTTGATGTGCTGCTGGATCCGGTGTGCCAGTATTGTATTGAGGATTTTTGCATCGATGTTCATCAGGCATATTGGTCGATAATTCTCTTTTTTTCTTGTGTCTCTGCAGGCTTTAGTATCAGGATGATGTTGGCCTCATAAAATGAGTTAGGGAGGATTCCCTCTTTTTCTATTGATTGGAATAGTTTCGGAAGGAATGGTACCAGCTCCTCCTTGTACCTCTGGTATAATTCAGCTGTGAATCCATCTGGTCCTGGACTTTTTTTGGTTGGTAGGCTATTAATTATTGCCTCAATTTCAGAGCCTGCTATTGGTCTATTCAGAAATTCAGCTTCTTCCTGGTTTAGTCTTGGAACAGTATAAGTGTCCAGGAAATTATCCATTTCGTCTAGATTTTCCAGTTTATTTGTGTAGAGGTGTTTCTAGTATTCTCTGATGGTAGTTTGTATTTTTGTGGGGTCGGTGGTGATATCCCCTTTATCAATTTTTATTGTGTCTATTTGATTCTTGTCTCTTTTCTTCTTTCTTAGTCTTGCTAGAAGTCTATCAATTTTGTTGATCTCTTCAAAAAACCAACTCCTGGATTCACTGATTTTTTTGGAGGGTTTTTGTGTCTCTATCTCCTTCAGTTGTGTTCTGATCTGAATTATTTCTTGCTTTCTGCTAGCTTATGAATGTGTTTGCTCTTGCTTCTCTAGTTCTTTTAATTGCTATATAGAGTGTCAATTTTAGATCTTTCCAGCTTTCTCTTGTGGGCGTTTAGTGCTATAAATTTTCGTCTACACACTGCTTTAAATGTGTCCCAGAGATTCTGGGATGTTGTATCTTTGTTCTCGTTGGTTTCAAAGAACATCTTTATTTCTACCTTCATTTCGTTGTGTACCCAGTAGTCATTCAGGAGCAGGTTATTCAGTTTCCATGTAGTTGAGAGGTTTTGATTGAGTTTCTTAGTCCTGAGTCCTAGTTTAATTGCCCTGTGGTCTGAGAGACAGTTTGTCATAATTTCTGTTCTTGTGCATTTGCTGAGGAGTGCTTTATTTCCAATTATGTGGTCAAATTTCGAATAAGTGTGATGTGGTGCTGAGAAGAATGTATATTCTGTTGATTTGGGGTGGAGAGTTCTGTAGATGTCTATTAGGTCTGCTTGCTGCAGAGATGAGTTCAATTCCTGGATATCCTTGTTAACTTTCTGTCTCATTGATCTGTCTAATGTTGACAGTGGGGTGTTGAAGTCTCCTATTATTATTGTATGGGAGTCTAAGTCTGTTTGTAAGTCTCTAAGGACTTGCTTTATGAATCTGGGTGCTCCTGTATTGGGTGCATATATATTTAGGATAGTTTGCTCTTTCTGTTGAATTGATCCCTTTACCATTATGTAATGGCCTTCTTTATCTCTTTTGATCTTTGATAGTTTGAAGTCTGTTTTATCAGAGACTAGTATTGAAACCCTTGTTTTTTTTGTTGTTCTCTATTTGCTTGGTAGATCTTCCTCCATCCCTTTATTTTGAGCCTATGTATGTCTCTGTATGTGACATGGGTCTCCTGAATACAGCAGACTGATAGGTCTTGACTCTTTATCCAGTTTGCCAGTCTGTGTCTTTTAATTGGAGCATTTAGTCCATTTACATTTAAGGTTAAGATTGTTATGTGTGAACTTGATCCTGCCATTATGATATTAACTGGTTATTTTGCTCGTTAGTTGATGCAGTTTCTTCCTAGCCTCCATGGTCTTTACATTTTGGCATGTTTTTGCAATGGCTGGTACCGGTTGTTCCTTTCCATGTTTAGTGCTTCCTTTAGGGTCTCTTGTAAGGCAGGCCTGGTGGTGACAAAATCTCTAAGCATTTGCTTATCTGTAAAGGATTTTATTTCTCCTTCACTTATGAAACTTAGTTTGTCTGGATATGAAATTCTGCGTTGAAAATTCTTTTCTTTAAGAATGTTGAATATTGGCCCCCACTCTCTTCTGGCTTGGAGAGTTTCTGCCGAGAGATCTGCTGTGAGTCTGATGGGCTTCCCTTTGTGGGTAACCCGACCTTTCTCTCTGGCTGCCCTTAAGATTTTTTCCTTCATTTCAACTTTGGTGAATCTGGCAATTAAGTGTCTTGGAGTTGCTCTTCTCGAGGAGTATCTTTGTGGCATTCTCTGTATTTCCTGGATTTGAATGTTGGCCTGCCCTACTAGGTTGGGGAAGTTCTCCTGGATGATATCCTGAAGAGTGTTTTCCAATTTCGTTCCATTTTCCCCCTCAGTTTCAGGCACCCCAATCAGATGTAGATTTGGTCTTTTTACATAATCCCACACTTCTTGCAGGCTTTGTTCATTTCTTCATCTTCTTTTTTCTTTTGGTTTCTCTTCTCGCTTCATTTCATTCATTTGATCGTCAATCGCTGATACTCTTTCTTCCAGTTGATCGAGTCGGTTACTGAAACTTGTGCATTTGTCACGTATTTCTCATGTCATGGTTTTCATCTCTTTCATTTCGTTTATGACCTTCTCTGCATTAATTATTCTGCTTATCAATCCTTCCACTCTTTTTTCAAGATTTTTAGTTTCTTTGCGCTGGGTATGTAATTCCTCCTTTAGCTCTGACAAGTTTGATGGACTGAAGCCTTCTTCTCTCATCTCGTCAAAGTCATTCTCCGTCCAGATTTGATCCTTTGCTTGTGATGAGCTGCGCTCCTTTGCAGGGGGAGATGAACTCTTATTTTTTGAATTTCCAGCTTTTCTGCCCTGCTTTTTCCCCATCTTTGTGGTTGTATCTGCCTCTGGTATTTGATGATGGTGATGTACTGATGGGATTTTGGTGTAGGTGTCCTTCCTGTTTGATAGTTTTCCTTCTAACAGCAGGACCCGCAGCTGTAGGTCTGTTGGAGATTGCTTGAGGTCCACTCCAGACCCTGTTTGCCTAGGTATCAGCAGCAGAGGCTGCAGAAGATAGAATATTGCTGAACAGTGAGTGTACCTGTCTGATTCTTGCTTTGGAAACCTCCTCTCAGGGGTGTACTCCACCCTGTGAGGTGTGGGGTGTCAGACTGCCCCTAGTGGGGTATGTCTCCCAGTTAGGCTACTCAGGGGACAGGGACCCACTTGAGCAGGCAGTCTCTCCCTTCTCAGCTCTCAACCTCCATTTTGGGAGATCCACTGCTCTCTTCAAAGCTGTCAGACAGAGTCGTTTGCGTCTGCAGAGGTTTCTGCTTTTTTGCTGTTGTTGTTGTTTAGCAGTGCCCTGTCCCCAGAGGTGGAGTCTACAGAGACAGGCGGGTTTCCTTGAGCTGCTGTGAGCTCCACCCAGTTCGAGCTTCCAGCAGCTTTGTTTACCTACTTAAGCCTCAGCAATGGTGGGCGCCCCTCCCCCAGTCTCCCTGCTGCCTTGGGGTTAGATCACAGACTGCTGTGCTAGCAATGAGGGAGGCTCCGTGGGCGTGGGACCCTCCCGGCCAGGTGTGGGATATAATCTCCTGGTGCACTCGTTTGCTTAAAGCCCAGTATTGGGGTGGGAGTTACCCGATTTTACAGGTGGAGAACCTGATTTGTTATGTGCGAATTCAGCTCACTGAGTTACAACTGTATCTCTTGTAGCCTTTTGCAAGCCCTGTTTATGTGGCATCTGACAACTGATACTTCGGATCACTTTTAAGACTGTACAGCTAAAGGAAATATCTTCAGATACACCCTTGAAAGTAGTTTTCTGAGAAATCTCTTACTCTTTTGTGAATTCATCTCACAGAGTTCCACCTTTTTGTTCATGAAGCTGTTGCTAACAAAGTTCTCGTGGAGTCTGCAAAGTGATATTTGAGAGCGCATTGTGGGCTATGGTGAAAAAGGAAATATACTCAGATAAAAGGTGGAAAGAAGCGTTCTGAGAAACTGCTTCTTGACGTGTGAATGCAACTCACAGAGTTACACTTTTCTTTTCATTGATCAGTTTACTAACTCTGTTTTCCTAAAATCTGCAATGACATATTTCTTAGCACAATGAAACTTATGGAGACAAAGGAAATATCCTCAGATAAAAAGTAGAAAGAAACTTTCTGAGATACTGCGTTGTGATGTGTGATTTCAACTCACTGTGTTAAAAATGTATTTCATGGAGCCGTTTGCTAGCCTGTTTTTGTGGAATCTGAGAACTGATATTTTGGATCGCTTTGAAGATGATATGGAAAAATTAAATATCCTCAGATAGAAATGAGAAAGAAATTCTCTGAGAAAGTTCTTTGTGTTCTGTGAATTCATCTCACAGAGTTCCACTTTTCAGTGCATTAATCTCTTTGCTAACACTGTTCTTGTGGAATCTGCAAAGTGATATTTGGGAGCACATTGAGGTCTATGGAGGAAAGGAAAATATCCTCAGATAAAAACAAGAAAGAAGATTTCTGAGAAACCTATTTGTGATCTGTGAATTCATCTCACCGAATTCCAACTTTCTCTTCTTGAAGTCGTTTCCTAACACTGTTCTCGTGGAAACTGCAAAAAGATATTTAGGAGCGCTTTGAGGGCTATGGTGAAAAAGGAAATAACCTCAGATAAAAACTGGAAAGAAGCGTTCTGAGAAACTGCTTCGGGAGGTGTGAATGCAACTCACAGTGTTACACTTTTCTTTTCATTGATCAGTTTGCTACCTCTGTATTCTTGATATCTGCAATAGCATATTACATAGCACAATGAAGCTATGGTGACAGGAAATATACTCAGAAAAAAAATAGAAAGAAGCTTTCTGAGAAACTGATTTGTGATGTGTGAATTCAGCTCATTGAGTTACAACGGTATTTCTTGGAACCTTTTACTAGCCTTGTTTTTGTGGAATCTGATAACTGATATTTTGGATTGCTTTGAAGACTCTACGGCCAAAGGAAATATCCTCAGATAGACACTTGAAAGTAGTTTTTTGTGAAATTTTTACTGTTCTGTGATTTCATCTCACAGAGTTCCACCTTTCTCTTCATGAAGCTGTTTGATAATACTGTACTCGTGGAATCTGCATAGAGATACTTGGAGGGCATTGAGGGCTATGGTGGAAAAGGAAATGTAATCAGATAAAAAGGAGAAAGAATCTTTCTGAAAAACTTCTTTGTGATCTGTGAATTTATCTCACAGAGTTCCACCTTTCTGTTCATGAAGCCGATTCCTAACAAAGTTCTCATGGAATCTGAAAAGTGATATTTGGGAGCGCTTTGAGGGCTATGGGGGAAAAGGAAATATCCTCAGGTAAAAACTGGAAAGTAGCATTCTGAGAAACTGCTTCATGACGTGTGAAAGCAACTCACAGAGTTACACTTTTCTTTTCATTGATCAGTTTACTATCTCTGTTTTCTTGAAATCTGCAATGGGATATTTTTTAGCTCAATGAGGCTTACAGTGACAAAGGAAATATCCTCAGATAAAAAGTGGAAAGAAGCTTTCTGAGAAACTGCTTTGTGATGTGTTAATTCAACTTACTGAGTTACACCGGTGTTTCATGGAGCCGTTTTCCAGCCGTCTTTTTGTGGAATCTGAGAACTGATATTTCAGATCGCATTGAAGGCTCTATGGCCAAAGGAAATTACCTCAGATAAACACTTGAAAGAAACTTTCTGAGAAACTTCTTTGTGATCTGTGAATTCATCTCACAGAGTTCCACCTTTCTGTTCATGGAGCCTTTTGCTAACACTGTTCTCCTGAGAACTACAAAGTGATATTTGGGAGTGCATTGAGGGCTATGGTGAAAAAGGAAATATCCCTAGATAAAAACTGGAAAGAAGCGTTCTGAGAAACTGCTTCATGACATGTGAATGCAACTCACAGAGTTACACTTTTCATTTCATTGATCAGTTTGCTAACTCTGTTTTTTTGAAATCTACAATGGCACATTTCATAGCGCAATGATGCTAATGGTGACAAAGGAAATATCCTCAGATAAAAAGTAGAAAGAAACTGTCTGAGAAACTGTTTTGTGGTGTATGAATTCAACTCACAGAGTTACAACTGTATTTCATGGAGTCGTTTCCTATCCCTGTTTTTGTGGAATCTGAGAACTGATATTTCGGATCACTTTGAAGACTATACGGCCAAGGAAATATCCTCAGATAAACACTTGAGTGAAGTTTTCTGAGAAATTTCTTTCTGTTCTGTGAATTCATCTCACAAAGATCCACCATTTTGCTCATGAAGCTGTTTGCTCATACTGTTCTTGTGGAAACTGCATAGAGATACTTGGAGCGCATTGAGGGCTATGGTGGAGAAGGAAATATAATCAGATAAAAACGAGAAAGAATCTTTCTGAGAAACTTCTTTGTGTTCTGTGAATTTATCTCACGGAGTTCCAGCATTCTGTTCATGATGCCGTTTGCTAACATAGTTCTCATGGAATCTGCAAAGTGATATTTGGGACCCCATTGAGGGCTGGTGAAAAAGGCAATATCCTCAGAAAAAAAGTGGAAAGAAGTGATCTGTGAAACTGCTTCATGATGTGTGAATGCAACTCACAGAGTTACACTTTTCTTTTTATTGATCAGTTTACTAACTCTGTTTTCTTGAAATCTGCAATGGTATATTTCTTAGTGCAATGAAGCTTACAGTGACAAAGGAAATATCCTCAGATAAAAAGTAGAAAGAAGCTTTCTGAGAAACTGCTTTGTGATGTGTGATTTCAACTCACTGTGTTAAAAATGTATTTCGTGGAGCTGTTTGCTAGGCTGTTTTTGTGGAATCTGAGAACTGATATTTCGGATCGCTTTGAAGACGATACGGAAAAATGAAATATCCTCAGATAGGAATGAGAAAGAAATTTTCTGAGAAATTTCTTTGTGTTCTTTGAATTCATTTCACAGAGTTCTACTTTTCGGTTCATGAATCTCTTTGCTAACACTGTTCTTGTGGAATCTGCATAGTGATATTTGGGAGTGCATTGAGGGCTATGGAGGAAAAGAAAATATCCTCAGATAAAAACGAGAAAGAAGCTTTCTGAGAAACTTCTTTGTGATCTCTGAATTCATCTCACAGAATTCTACCTTTCTCTTCTTGAAGCCGTTTGCTAACACTGTTCTCGAGGAAACTGCAAAGTGATATTTGGGAGCACATTGAGGGCTATGGTGAAAAAGGAAATATCCTCAGATAAAAACTGGAGAGAAGCGTTCTGAGAAACTGCTTTGTGACGTATGAATGCAACTCACAGAGTTACACTTTTCTTTTCATTGATCAGCTTATTAACTCTGTTTTCTTGAAATCTGCAATGGCATATTTCTTAGCGCAATGAAGCTTACAGTGACAAAGGAAATATCCTCAGATAAAAAGTAGAAAGAACCTTTCCGAGAAACTGATTTGTGATGTGTGAATTCAACTCACTGAGTTACAACTGTTTCGTGGAGCCGTTTGCAAGCCCTGTTTTTGTGGAATCTGAGAACTAATATTTCGGATTGCTTTGAAGACAATACGGAAAAAGGAAATATACTCAGATAAACACTTGAAAGAAGATTTCCAAGAAATTTCTTTCTGTTCTGTGAATTCATCTCACAGAATTTCACCTTTCTGTTCTCATGGAATCTGTAAAGTGATATTTGGGAGTGTATTGAGGGCTATGGTGGAAAAGGAAATATAATCATATAAAAACGAGAAAGAATCTTTCAGAGAAACATCTTTGTGATCTGTGAATTTATCTCACAGTGTTCCACCTTTCTCTTCATGAAGCCGTTTTCTAACAAAGTTCTCGTGGAATCTGCAAAGTGATATTTGGGAGCGCATTGAGGGCGATGGTCAAAAAGGAAATATCCTCAGATAAAAACTGGAAAGAGGCATTCTGAAAAATGCTTTGTGACATCTGAATGCAACTTAAAGAGTTACAGTTTTCTTTTCATTGATCAGTTTACTAACTGTTTTCTTGAAATCTGCAGTGGCATGTTTTTAGCTCAATGAAGCTAAAGGTGACAAAGGAAATATCCTCAGATAAAAAGTAGAAAGAAGCTTTCTGAGAAACTGATTTGTGATGTGTGAATTCAACTCACTGAGTTACAAGTGTATTTTGTGGAGCCGTTTGCTAGCCCTGTTTTTGTGGAGTCTGAGAACTGATATTTCAGATCGCTTTGAAGACAATATGGAAAAAGGAAATATCCTCAGATAAACACTGGAAAGCAATTTTCTGAGAAATTCCTTTCTGTTCTGTGAATTCATCTCACAGAGCTCCACCTTTCTGTTCATGAAGCTGTTTGCTAATACTGTTCTAATGGAATCTGCATAGAGATACTTGGAGCGCATTGAGGGCTATGGTGGAAAACGAAATATAATCAGATAAAAATGAGAAAGAATCTTTCTGAGAAACTTCTTTGTGATCTGTGAATTTATCTCACAGAGTTCCACCATTCTGTTCATGAAGCCGTTTGCTAACAAAGTTCTCGTGGAATCTGCAAAGTGATATTTGGGAGTGCATTGAGAGCTATGGTGAAAAAATAAATATCCTCAGATGAACACAAGAAAGAAGCGTTCTGAGAAACTGCTTCATGACGTGTGAATGCAACTCACAGAGTAACACTTTTATTTTCATTGATCAGGTTTCTAACTCTGTTTTCTTGAAATCTGCAATGGCATATTTCTTAAGGCCATGAAGCTTACAGTGACAAAGGAAATATCCTCAGATAAAAAGTAGAAAGAAGCTTTCTGAGAAACTGCTTTGTTATGTGTGATTTCAACTCACTGAGTTACAAATGGATTTCCTGGAGCCGTTTGTTAGCCTGTTTTTGTGGAATCTGAGAACTGATATTTTGGATCACTTTGAAGACGATACGGAAAAATGAAATATCCTCAGATAAAAACGAGAAAGAAGTTTTCTGAGAAATTTCCTTGTGTTCTGTGAATTCATCTCACAGAGATCCACCTTTCGGTTCATGAAGCTCTTTGCTAACACTGTTCTAGTCGAATCTGCAAAGTGATATTTTGAAGCACATTGAAGGCTATGGAGGAAAACGAAATTTAATAAGATGAAAACGAGAAAGATGCTGTCTGAAAAACTTCATGGTGATCTGTGAATTCGTCGCACAGAATTCCACCTTTCGGTTCATGAAGCTCTTAGCTAACATTCTTCTAGCAGAATCTGCAATGTGATATTTTGGAGCGCTTTGAGGGCTATGGAGGAAAAGAAAATATCCCCAGATAAAAACGAGAAAGAAGCTTTCTGAGCTACTTCTTTTTGATCTGGGAATTCATCCCACAGAGTTACACCTTTCTCTTCTTGAAGCCATTTGCTAACACCGTTCTCATGGAAACTGCAGTGATTTTTTTAGCGCACTGAGGGCTGTCTTGAAAAAGGAAATATTCTCACATAGAAAATGGAAATAAGCGTTCTGAGAAAATGCTTCATGACATGTGACTGCAACTCACAGAGTTACACTTTTCTTTTCATTGATCAGGCTGCTAACTCTGTTTTCTTGAAATCTGCAATGGCATACTTCTTAACGAAATTAAGCTAATGGTGACAAAGGAAATATTCTCAGATGAAAAGTACAAAAAAGCTTTCTGAGAAACTGCTTTGTGATGTGTGAATTCAACTGACGGAGTTACAACTGTATTGCATGGAGCAGTTTGCCAGCCCTGTTTTTGTGGATTCTGAGAACTGATATTTCGAATCGCTTTGAAGACTATACGGCCAAAGGAAATATCCTCTGATAAACACTTGAAAGATATTTTCTGAGAAATTTCTTTCTGTTCTGTGAATTCATCTCAGAGTTCCACCTTTCTGTTCATGAAGCTGTTTGCTAATACTGTTCCCGTGGAATCTGCAATGAGATACATGGAGCGCATTGAGGGCTATGGTGGAAAATGAAATATAATCAGATAAATGCGAGGAAGAATCTTTGTGAAAAACTTCTTTGTGATCTGTGAATTTATCTCACAGAGTTCCACCTTTCTGTTCATGAAGCCCCTTTTTAACAAAGTTCTCATGGAATCTGCAAAGTGATATTTGGGAGCACATTGAGGGCTATGTTGAAAAAGGAAATATCCTCAGATAAAAACTGAAAAGGAGCATTCTGAGAAACTACTTTGTGACGTGTGAATGCAACTCACAAAGTTACACTTTTCTTTTCATTGATCAGTTTGCTAACTCTGTTTTCTTGAAAAATGCAATGGCATATTTTTTAGTGCAATGAAGCTTACAGAGACAAAGGAAATATCCTCAGATAGAAAGTAGAAACAAGCTTTCTGAGAATCTGCTTTGTGATGTGTGATTTCAACTCACTGAGTTACAAATATATTTCGTGGAGCCGTTTGCTAGCCTCTTTTTGTGGAAAATGAGAACTGATATTTCTTATCGCTTTGATGACAATACAGAAAAAGGAAATATCCTCAGATAAAAACAAGAAAGAAGTTTTCTGAGAAATTTTTATCTGTTCTATCTGTGAGAATTCATCTCACAGAGTTCCACCTTTCTGTTCGTGAAGGTGTTTGGTAATACTGTACTCGTGGAATCTGCAAAGTGATATTTGGGAGTGCATTGAGGGCTATGGAGGATATCGAAATATAATAAGATAAAAACGAGAAAGAAGCTGTCTGAGAAACTACTTTCTGATCTGTGAATTCATCTCACAGAGTTCCATCTTTCTATTCATGGAGCCGTTTGCTAACACTGTTCTCCTGGAAACTTCAAAGTGATATTTGGGAGCGCATGGAGGGCTATGGTGAAAAAGGAGATATCCTCAGATAAAAATTGGAAAGAAGCATTCTGAGAAACTGCTTCATGATGTGTGAATGCAACTCACAGAGTTACACTCTTCTTTACATTGATCAGTTTGCTAATTCTGTTTCCTTGAAATCTGCAAAGGCATATTTCTTATTGCAGTGAAGCTTATGGTGACAAAGGAAATATCCTCAGATAAAAAGTAGAAAGAAGCTTTCAGAGAAACTGCTTTGTGATTAGTGATTTCAATTCACTGAGTTACAAATGTATTTCGTGGAGCCGTTTGCTAGCCTGTTTTTGTACAATCTGAGAATTGATATTTCGGATCGCTTTGAAGGTGAAACAGAAAAATGAAATATCCTCACATAAAAACGAGAAAGAAGTTTTCTGAGGTATTTCTTTGTGTTCTGTGAATTCATCTCACAGAGTTCCACCTTTCATTTCCTGAAGCTCTTTTCAAACACTGTTCTAGTGGAATCTGCAAAGTGATATTTGGGAGCGCATTGAGGACAATGGAGGAAAAGGAAATATCCTCAGATAAAAACGAGAAAGAAGCTGTCTGAGAAACTTCTTTGTGATCTGTGAATTCATCTCAGAGTTCCACCTTTCTGTTTATGGAGCCCTTTGCTAACACTGTTCTCCTGGAACCTGCAAAGTGATATTTGGGAGTGGATTGAGGGCTATGGAGGAAAGGAAAATATCCTCAGATAAAAACGAGAAAGAAGCTTTCTGAGAAACTTCTTTGAGATCTGTGAATTCATCTCACAGTGTTCCAACTTTCTAATCTTGAAACCATTTGCTAACACTGTTGTCGTGGAATTTGCAACGTGATATTTGGGAACGAATTGAGGGCTATGGAGGAAAACGAAATATAATAGGATAAAAACGAGGAAGAAGCGGTCTGAGAAAGTTCTTTGTGATCTGTGAATTCATCTCACAGAGTTCCACCTTTCTGTTCATGGAGCCGTTTGCTAACACTGTTCTCCTGGAAATTGCAAAATGACATTTGGGAGTGCATTGAGGACTATGGTGAAAAAGGAAATATCCTCAGATAAAAGCTGGAAAGAAACGTTCAGAGAAACTGCTTCATGACACGTGAATGCAACTCACAGAGTTACACTTTTCTTTTCATTGATCAGTTTGCTAAATCTGTTTTTTTGAAATCTACAATGGCATATTTCTTAGTGCAATGGTGCTAATGGTGACAAAGGAAATATCCTCAGATAAAAAGTAGAAAGAAGCTTTCTGAGAAAGTGATTTGTGATGTGTGCTGAGTTACAACTGTATTTCGTGGAACCGTTTGCTAGCCTGTTTTTGTGGAATCTGAGAAATATTTTGGGTCGCTTTGAACACGATACAGAAAAATGAAATATCCTCAGATAAAAACGAGAAAGAAGTTTTCTGAGAAGTTTCTTTGTGTTCTGTGAATTCATCTCACAGAGTTCCACCTTTCAGTTCATGAAGCTCTTTGCTAACACTGTTCTCGTGGAATCTGCAAAGTGATATTTGGAAGCAAATAGAGGGCAGTGGAGGAAAAGGAAATATCCTCAGATAAAAACAAGAAAGAAGCTGTCTGAGAAACTTCTTTGTGATCTGTGAATTCATCTCACAGAGTTTCACCTTGCTCTTCTTGAAGCTGTTTGCTAACACTGTTCTTGTGGAAGCTGCAAAGTGATATTTGGGAGCACTTAGAGAGATATGGTGAAAAAGGAAATATCCTCAGATAAAAACTGGAAAGTTGTTTATAAAAAAATGCTTTATGACGAGTGAATGCTACTCACAGAGTTACACTTTTCTTTTCATTGATCAGTTTACTAACTCTGTTTTATTGTAATCTGCAAAGGGATATTTCTTAATGCAAGGAAGCTTACGGTGACAAAGGAAATATCCTCAGGTAAAAAGTAGAAAGATAAAAGATAACTGCTCTGTGATGTGTGAATTCAACTCAGTGAATTGCACCTGTATTTCGTGGAGCCATTTTCCAGCCCTGTTTTTGTGGAATCTGAGAACTGATATTTCGGATTGCTTTGAAGATGATACGGAAAAAGGAAATATCCTCAGATAAACACTTGAAAGAAGATTTCCGAGAAATTTATTTCTGTTCTGTGAATTCATATCACAGAGTTCCACCTTTCTGTTCATGAATCTGTTTGCTAATACTGTTCTCGTGGAAACTGTAAAGTGATATTTGGGAGTGTATTGAGGGCTATGGTGGAAAAGGAAATATAATCATATAAAAACGAGAAAGAATCTTTCAGAGAAACATCTTTGTGATCTGTGAATTTATCTCACAGTGCTCCACCTTTCTCTTCATGAAGCCGTTTTCTAACAAAGTTCTCGTGGAATCTGCAAAGTGATATTTGGGAGCGCATTGAGGGCTATGGTCAAAAAGGAAATATCCTCAGATAAAAACTGGAAAGAGGCATTCTGAGTAACTGCTTTGTGACGTGTGAATACAATTCACAGAGTTACAGTTTTCTTTTCATTGATCAGTTTACTAACTCTGTTTTCTTGAAATCTGCAAAAGGATATTTCTTAGTGCAAGGAAGCTTACGGTGACAAAGGAAATATTCTCAGATAAAAAGTAGAAAGAAGCTTTCTGAGGAACTGCTTTTGACATGTGAATTCAACTCACTGAGTTACACCTGTATTTCTTTGGGCTTTTTCCCAGCCCTGTTTTTGTGGAATCTGAGCACTGATATTTCAGATCGCTTTGAAGACGATATGGAAAAAGAAAATATCCTCAGATAAAAACAAGAAAGAATTTTTTTGAGAAATTTCTATCTGTTCTGTGAATTCATCTCACAGAGTTCCAACTTTCTGTTCATGAAGCTGTTTGCTAACACTGTTCTCCTGGAAACTGCAAAGTGATATTTGGCAGTGCATTGAGGACTATGGTGAAAAAGAAAATATCCTCAGATAAAAACTGGAAAGAAACGTTTGGAGAAACTGCTTCGTGACGTGTGAATGCAACTCAGAGAGTTACACTTTTGTTTTCATTGATCAGTTCGCTAACTCTGGTTTCTTGGAATCTTCAATGGCATATTTCTTAGTGCAATGAAGCTAATGGTGACAAAGGAAATATCCTCTGATAAAAAGTAGAAAAAGCTTTCTGAGAAACGCCTTTGTGATGTGTGAATTCAACTCACTGAGTTACAACTGTATTTTGTGGAGCCATTTGCTAGCCCTGTTTTTGTGGAGTCTGAGAACTGATATTTCGGATCACTTTGAAGACTATTCAGGAAACGGAAATATCCTCAGGTAATCACAGGAAAGAATTTTTCTGAGAAATTTCTTTCTGTTCTGTGAATTCATCTCACAGAGTTCCACCTTTCTGTTCATGAAGCTGTTTGCTAATACTCTTCTCGTGGAATCTGCATAGAGATACTTACAGCACATTGCGGGCAATGTGGACAAGGAAATATAATCAGATCAAAACGAGAAAGAATCTTTCTGAGAAACTTCTTTGTGATCTGTGAATGCATTTCACAGAGTTCCACCTTTCCGTTCCAGGAACCGTTTGCTAACACTGTTCTTCTGGAAACTGCAATATGATATATGGAAGCGCATTGAGGGCTATGGTGAAAAAGGAAATATCCTCCAATAAAAACTGGAAACAAGCATTCTGAGAAACTGCTTCATGACGTGTGACTGCAACTCCCAGAGTTACAATTTTCTTTTCATTAATCAATTTGCTAACTCTGTTTTCTTGAATTCTGCAATGGCATACTTCTTAGCGAAATGAAGCTAATGTTGAAGAGGAAAATATCCTCTGATAAAAAGTAGAAAGAAGCTTTCTGAGAAACTGCTTTATGATGTGTGACTTCAACTAACTGAGTTATAACTGTATTTTCGTGGAGCTGTTTGCTGGGCCTGTTTTGTGGAATCTGAGAACTGATATTTTGGATCGCTTTGAAGACGATACGGAAAAAGGAAATATCCTCAGATAAACACTTGAAAGTAGTTTTCTGAGAGATTTTTTTCGGTTCTGTGAATTCATCTCACAGAGTTCCACCTTTCTGTTCATGAAACTGTTTGCTAATACTGTTCTCGTGGAATCTGCATAGAAATACTTGGAGCGCATTGTGGGCTCTGGTGGAAAAGGAAATATAAACAGACTAAAATGAGAAAGAAGCTTTCTGATAAACTTCTTTGTGATCTGTGAATTCATCTCACAGAGTTCCACGTTTCTCTTCTTGAAGCCATTTGCTAACACTGTTCTTGTGGAAACTGCAGAGTGATATTTGGGAGCGCGTTGAGGGCTATGGTGAAAAAGGAATTATCCTCAGATGAAAATTGTAAAGAAGCGTTCTGAGAAAATGCTTCGTGATATGTGAATTCAACTCACAGTTACACTTTTCTTTCCATCAATCAGTTTTCTAACTCTTTTGTGCTGAAATCTGCAAAGGGATATTTCTTTGTATGTATGTATGTATTTATTTATTTATTTATTTATTTATATTACTATTATTATACTTTAAGTTTTAGGATACATGTGCCTAACGTGCAGGTTTGTTATATATGTATCCTTGTGCCATGTTGTTGTGCTGCACCCAGCAACTCGTCAGCACCCATCAACTCGTCATTTACATTAGGTATAACCCCCAGTGCAATCCCTCCCCACTCCCCACCTCCCATGATAGCCCCCAGTGTGTGATGTTCCCATTCCCGAGTCCCAGTTATCTCATCGTTCAGTTCCCACCTATGAGTAAGAACATGCGGTGTTTGGTTTTCTGTTCTTGTGATAGTTTGCTGAGAATGATGGTTTCCAGCTGCATCCATGTCCCTACAAGGGATACAAACTCATCCTTTTTTATGGCCACATAGTATATCATGGTGTATATGTGCCACATTTTCTTAATCCAGTCTGTCACTGATGGACATTTGGGTTGATTCCAAGTCTTTGCTATTGTGAATAGTGCTGCAATAATCATACGTGTGCATGTGTCTTTATAGCAGCATGATTTATAATCCTTTGGGTGTATCCCCAGTAATGGGATGGCTGGGTCATATGGTACTTCTAGTTCTAGATCCTTGAGGAATCGCCATACTGTTTTCCATAATGGTTGAACTAGTTTACAATCCCACCAACAGAGTAAAAGTGTTCCTATTTCTCCACATCCTCTTCAGCACCTGTTGTTTCCTGACTTTTGAATGATTGCCATTCTAACTGGTGTGAGATGGTATCTCATTGTGGTTTTGATTTGCATTTCTCTGATAGCCAGTGATGATGAGCATTTTTTCATGTGTCTCCACAGGGCTACAGTAACGAAAACAGCATGGTACTGGTACCAAAACAGAGATATAGACCAATGGAACAGAACAGAGTCCTCAGAAATAATACCACAAATCTACAGTCGTCTCATCTTTGAAAGAAGCTTTGTGAGAAACTGCATTGTGATGTGTGAATTCAACTCACTGAGTTACACCTGTATTTCATGGAGCCATTTGCCAGCCCTGTTTTTGTGGAATCTGAGAACTGATATTCAGATCACTTTGAAGATGATATGGAAAAATGAAATATCCTCACATAAAATCGAGAAGGAAGTTTTCTGAGAAATTTCTATCTGTTCTGTGAATTCATCTCACAGAGTTACACCTTTCTGTTCATGAAGCTGTTTGCTAATACTGTTCTCGTGGAATCTGCAAAATGATATTTGGGAGCACATTGAGGGCTATGGAGGGAAATGAAATATAATAAGATAAAAATGAGGAAGACGCTGTCTGAGAAACTTCTTTGTCATCTGTGAATTCATCTCACAGAGTTCCACCTTTCTGTTCATGGAGTCGTTTGCTACAACTGTTCTCCTGGAAACTGCAAAGTGATATTTGGGAGTGCTTTGATGGCTATGGTGAAAAAGGAAATATCCTCAGATAAAAACTGGAAAGAAGTGTTCTGAGAAACTGTTTCATGACGTGTGAATGCAACTCACAGAGTTACACTTTTCTTTTCATTGATCAGTTTGCTAACTCTGTTTTCTTGAAATCTGCTATGGCATATTTCTTAGTGCAATGAAGATTATAGTGACAAAGGAAATATCCTCAGATAAAAATTAGAACGAAACTTTCTGAGACACTGCTTTGTGAGGCGTGAATTCAACTCACTGAGTTACACCTGTGTTTCGTGGAGCCATTTGCCAGCCCTATTTTTGTGGAATCTGAGAACTGATATTTCAGGTCGCTTTGAAGATGATACGGAAAAAGGAAATATCCTCAGATAAAAAATGGATAGAAGTGTTCTGTGAAACTGTTTCATGACGTGTGAATGCAACTCACAGAGTTACACTTTTTTTTTCATTGATCAGTTTGCTAGCTCTGTTTTCCTGAAATCTGCAATGGCATATTTCTTAGCACAATGAAGCTTACTGTGATGAAGGAAATATCCTCAGATAAAAAGTAGAAAGAAGCTTTCTGAGAAACTGCTTTGTGATGTGTGATTTCAACTCATTGAGTTACAAATGTATTTCATGGAGGCTTTTGCTAGCCTGTTTTTATGGAATCTGAGAACTGATATTTCGGATCGCTTAGAAGACGATACGGAAAAAGGAAATATTCTCAGAAAAAAACGAGAAAGACGTTTTCTGAGAAATTTCTATCTGTTCTATCTGTGAGAATTCATCTCACAGAGTTACACCTTTCTGTTTATGAAGCCGTTGGCTAACAGTGTTCTCCTGGAAACTGCAAAGTGATATTTGGGAGCGCATTGAGGACTATGGAGAAAAGAAAACATCCTCATATAAAAACTAGAAAGAAGGTTTCTGAGAAACTTCTTTGAGGTCTGTGAATCCGTCTCACAGAGTTCCACCTTTCTCTTCTTGAAACGGTTTGCTAACACTGTTCTCATGGAAACTGCAAAGTGATATTTGGGAGCGCTTTCACGGCTGTGGTGAAAAAGAAAATATCCTCAGATAAAAACTGGAAAGAAGCGTTCAGAGAAACTGCTTTATGATGTCCGAATGCAACTCACAGAGTTACTCTTTTCTTTTCATTGATCCGTTTACTAGCTCTATTCTCTTGAAATCTGCAAAGGGATATTTTTTATTGCAAGGAAATTTATGGTGACAAAGGAAATATCCTCAGATAAAAAGTAGAAAGAAGCTTTCTGAGAACCTGCTTTGTGATGTCTGAATTCAACTGACTGAGTTACACCTGTATTTCGTGGAGCCATTTGCCAGAGCTGTTTTTGTGGAATCTGAGAACTGATATTTCGGAGGGCTTTGAAGACAATATGGAAAAAGGAAATATCCTCAGATAAAAATGAGAAGGAAGTTTTCTGAGTAATTTATATCCGTTCTATGAATTCATCTCACAGAGTTCCACCTTTCTTTTCATGAAGCTGTTTGCTAATACTGTTCTTGTGGAATCTGCAAGGTGATATTTGGGAGCGCATTGAGGGATATGGAGAAAAACGAAATATTATAAGATAAAAATGAGAAAGACGCTGTCTGAGGAACTTCTTTGTGACCTGTGAATTAATCTCACAGAGTTCACCTTTCTGTTCATGAAGCCGTTTGCTAACACTGTTCTCCTGGAAACTGCAAAGTGATATTTGGGAGCACATTGAGGGCTATGTTGAAAAAGGAAATACAATCATGAAAAAAACTGGAAAGAAGCATTCTGAGAAACTGCTTTGTGAAGTGGGAATTCAACTCACAGAGTTACACTTTTATTTTCATTGATCAGTTTGCTTACTCTGTTTTCTTGAAATCTGAAATGTCTTATATCTTTGCGCAATGTAGATAATGGTGACAAAGGAAATATCCTCAGATAAAAAGTATAAAGAAGCTTTTGAGAAACTGATTTGTGATGTATGAATTCAGCTCACTGAGTTACAACTATATTACGTGGAGCCATTTGCTAACCCTGTTTTTGTGGAATCTGAGAACTGGTTTTTCGTATCCCTTTGAAGACTATATGATCAAAGGAAATATCCTCAGATAAAAAGTATAAAGTAGCAATCAAAGTATGGGGCGGAGCAAGATGGCCGAATAGGAACAGCTCCAGTCTCCAACTCCCAGCGCGAGCGACACAGAAGACCGGTGATTTCTGCATTTTCAACTGAGGTACTGGGTTCATCTCACTGGGGAGTGCCAGACGATCGGTGCTGGTCAGCTGCTGCAGCCCGACCAGTGAGAGCTGAAGCAGAGCGAGGCATCGCCTCACCTGGGAAGCGCAAGGGGGAAGGGAATCCCTTTTCCTAGCCAGGGGAACTGAGACACACAACACCTGGAAAATTGGGTAACTCCCACCCCAATATTGCGCTTTAAGCAAACAGGCACACCAGGAGATCATATCCCACACCTGGACGGGAGGGTCCCACGCCCACGGAGCCTCCCTCATTGCTAGCACAGCAGTCTGTGATCTAC
>NC_037688.1:2434720-2460381 GCF_003255815.1 Theropithecus gelada
GGAGTTATACCTGATGTAAATGACGAGTTGATGGGTGCAGTAGACCAACATGGCACAAGTATACATATGTAACAAACCTGCACGTTATGCACATGTACCCTACAACTTAAAGTATAATAATAATAAATAAATTTTAAAAAAAAGTATAAAGTATAAAGAAGCTTTTGAGAAACTGATTTGTGATGTGTGAATTCAGCTTACTGAGTTACAAGTATATTACGTGGAGCCATTTGCTAACCCTGTTTTTGTGGAATCTGAGAACTGGTTTTTCAGGTCTCTTTGAAGACTATATGGTCAAAGGAAATATCCTCAGATAAACACTTGAAAGATATTTTTTCTGAGAAATTTCTTTGTGTTCTGTGGATTCATCTCACAGAGTTCCACCTTTCTGTTCATGAAGCTGTTTGCTAATACTGTTCTTGTGGAATCTGCATAGAGATACTGGGAGCGCATTGAGGGCAATGGTGGAAAAGGAAATATAATCAGATAAAAACGAGAAAGAAGCTTTTGGAGAAAGTTCTTTGTGACCTGTGAATTTATCCCACAGAGTTCCACCTTTGTGTTCATGAAACCATTTGCAAAAAAAGTTCTTGTGGAATCTGCAAAGTGATATTTGGGAGAGCATTGAGGGCTATGGTGAAAAAGGAAATATCCTCAGATAAAAATTGGAAAAAAGCGTTCTGAGAAACTGCTTCATAACGTGTGAATGCAACTCACAGAGTTACACTTTTCTTTTCATTGATCAGTTTACTAAGTCTGTTTTTTTGAAATTTACAAAGGGATATTTCTTAGTGCAAGGAAGGTTACAGTGACAGAGGAAATATCCTCATATAAAAACGAGAAAGAAGCTTTCTGAGAAACTTCTTTGTGATCTGTGAATTCATCTCACAGAGTTCCACCTTTCTCTTCTTCAAGCCGTTTGCTAACCCTGTTCTCGTGGAAACTGCAAAGTGATATTTGAGTTCGCATTGAGGGCTATGGTGAAAAAGAAAATATCCTCAGATAAAAACTGGAAAACAGCGTTCTGAGGAACTGCTTTGTGATGTTTGAATGCACTCAAAGAGTTACACTTTTCTTTTCATTGATCAGTTTACTAAGTGTGTTTTTGAAATTTGCAAAGGGATATTTCTTAGCTCAAGGAAGCTTACAGTGACAGAGGAAATATCCTCAAATAAAAAGTAGAAAGAAGCTTTCTGAGAAACTGATTTGTGATGTGTGAATTCAGTTCAGTGAATTACAAGTATTTTATGTTTAGCCGTTTTCTAGCCCTGTTTTTGTGTAACATGAGAACTGATATTTCGGATCGCTTTGAAGACTATACGGCCAAAGGAAATATTCTCAGATAAACACTTGAAAGAACTTTTCTGAGAAATTTCTTTCTGTTCTGTAATTCATCTCACAGAGTTCCATCTTTCTGTTCATGAAACTGTTTGCTAATACTGTTCTCGTGGAATCTACAAAGAGATACTTGGAGCGCATTGAGGTCTATGGTGGGAACGGAAATATAATCAGATTAAAAACGAGAAAGAATCTTTCTGAGAAACTTCTTTGTGATTTGTGAATTTATCTCACAGAGTTCCACCTTTCTGTTCATGAAGCTGTTTGCTGACAAAGATTTCGTGAAAACTTCAAAGTGATATTTGGGAGCGCATTGAGGGTTATGGTGAAAAAGGAAATATCCTCAGATGAAAACTGGAAGAAAACGTTCTGAGAAACTGCTTCGTGACATGTGAATGCAACTGAAAGAGTTACACTTTTCTTTTCATTGATCAGTTTACTAACTCTGTTTACTTGAAATCTGCAATGGCATATTTCTTAGCATAATGAAGCTTGAGTGACAAAGGAAATACCTTCAGATAAAAAGTAGAAAGAAGCTTTCTGAGAAACTGCTTTGTGATGTGTGATTTTATCTCACTGAGGTACAACTGTATTTCGTGGAGCCGTTTGCTAGCCGTGTTTTTGTGGAATCTGAGAACTGATATTTCGGATCGCTTTGAAGAGTATACAGCCAAAAGAAATATCCCCAGATAAACACGTGAAAGTTTTCTGAGAAATTTCTTTCTCTTCTGTGAACTCATCTCTCAGAGTTCCACCTTTCTGTTCATGAAGGTGTTTGCTAATACTGTTCTCGTGGAATCTGCATAGAGATACTTGGAGCGCATTGAGGGCTAGGGTGGAAAAGGAAATATAATCAGATAAAAATGAGAAAGAATCTTTCTGAGAAACTTCTTTGCGATCTGTGAATTTATCTCACAGAGATCCACCTTTCTGTTCATGAAACCGTTTGCTAACAAAGTTCTCATGGAATCTGCAAAGTGATATTTGGGAGCGCGTTGAGGGCTATGGTGAAAAAGGAAATATCCTCAGTTAAAAACTGGAAAAAAGTGTTCTGAGAATCTGCTTCATGATGTGTGAATGCAACTGACCGTGTTACACTTTTCTTTTCATTGATCAGTTTACTAACTGTTTTCTTGAAATCTGCAAAGGTATATTTCTTAGCGCGAGGAAACTTACGGTGCTAAAGGAAATATCCTCTGACAAAAGGTAGAAAGAGGGTTTTGGAGACTCTGCTTTGTGATGTGTGAGTTCAACTCACTGAGTTACAAATGTATTTCATGGAGCCCTTTGCCAGCCCTGCTTTTGTTGAATCTGAGAACTGATATTTCTGATCGCTTGGAAGATGACATGGAAAAATGAAATATCCTCAGATAAAAACGAGAAAGATGTTTTCTGAGAAATTTCTTTGTGTTCTGTGAAATCATCTGACAGAGTTCCAACGTTTGGTTCATGAAGTTCTTTGCTAACTCTGTGTAGTGGAATCTGCAAAGTGATATTTGGGAACACATTGAGGGCTATGGTGGAAAAGAAAATATCCTCAGATAAAAACGAGAAAGAAGCTTTCTGAGAAACTTCTTTGTGATCTGTGAATGCATCTCACAGAGTTCCACCTTTCTCTTCTTGAAGCCGTTTGCTAATACTGTTCTCGTGCACACTGTAAAGTGATATTTGGAAGCGCATTGTGGGCTATTGTGAAAAAGGAAATATCCTCAGAAACTGGAAAGAAGCGTTCTGAGGAGCTGCTTTGTGACATGTGAATGTAACTCACAGAGTTACACTTTTCTTTTCATTGATCAGAGTAGTAACTCTGTTTTCTTGGAATCTGCAAAGGGATATTTCTTAGTGCAAGGGAGCCCATGGTGACAAAGGAAATATCCTCAGATAAAAAGTAGAAAGAAGCTTTCTGAGAAACTGCTTTGTGATATGTGTATTCTTTTCACAGAATTACACTAACGTTTCATGGAGCTGTCTATTACTACTGTCTTTGAGGTGTCTGAGGTGGGATACTTTGGTTTGCATAGAGTCCTATGCTGAAAAAGGAAATATCCTCAACATAAAAACGTGAAAGAAGCTTTCTGAGAAACTTCTTTGTTTTATGTGAATTTATCTCACAGAGTTCCAACTTATTCTTTATGAAGCAATTTGCTAACACTGTTTTCATGGAAACTGTAAAGTGATATTTCGGAGCGCTTTGATGCCTTGTGTAAAAAAGGAAATATCCTCAGAGAAAAATGACAAAGAAGCTTTCTGAGAAACTTCCTTGAGATGTGTGTATCCATCTCACAGATATCCACCTTTCTCTTCATGAAGCCATTCGCTAAGTCTGTTCTTGTGTAATTTGCAAAGTGATATTTGGGAAGGCATAAAGGTCTATGGTGAAAAAGGAAATATCGTCAGATAAAAAATGAAAAGAAGCATTCGGAGAAACTGTATTGTGATGTGTTAATGCAATTCACAGAGCTATACTTTTCTCTTCATTGATCAGTTTGCTAACACAGGTTTCTTGAAATCTGCAATGGGATATTTCTTAGCGCAATGAAGCTCACAGTGACAAAGGAAATACCCTCAGATAAAAATGTGAAAGAAGTTTCTGACAAACTGCTTTGTTATGTGTGTATTCTTTTCACAGAATTACACTTACGTTTCATGGAGCAGTCTATTACCACTGTATTTGTGGAGTTTGAAGTGGGATACGTTTGTTTGAATTGAGGCCCATGCTGAAAAAGAAAATATCCTCAATTAAAAACGAGAAGGAAACTTTCTGAGAAACTTCTTTGTGATATATAAATTCGTCTCACACAGTTACAACTTACTCTTCTTCAAGCAGTTTGCTAACACTGCTTTCGTGGAATATGTACAGTGATATTTTGGAGCGCTTTTAGGTCTATGGTGAAAAAGTAAATATCCACAGATAAAAACTGCGAAGAAGCATTCTGAGAAACTGCTTAGTGATGTGTGAATGCAACTCACAGAGTTACTTTTTTCTCTTCCTTGATCAGTTTGGTAACACAGTTTTCTTGAAATCTGTAACGGGATATTTCTTAGCGTAAAGAAGCTTACGGTGACAAAGGAAATACCCTCAGATAAAAACCTGAAGGAAGCTTTCTGAGAAATTGCATTCTGATATGTGACTTCATCCCACAGAGTTACACCACTACTTCGTGCAGCTGTTTGCTAGCCCTGTTTTTGTGGATTCTGAGAACTGATATTTCGGATGGGTTTGAAGAGGATAAGGACAAAGGAAATATCCTCAGAGAAAATCCGGAATGAAGCTTAATGAGAAACTGCTTTGTGATATGTGAATTCATCTCACAGAGTTACAACCACACTTTCATGGAGGAGTTTGCTAGCGCTGATATTGTGGAATTTCAGAAGTGATGTCTTAGATATCGTTGAATCTCAGGGTGAATAATGCAGTATTCTCAGACAAAAACTGCAGAGAAACCTTCTCAGAAACTGCTTTGTTGTGGGTGAATTCAGCTCACTGAGTTCCATCATTGTTTACATTGAGATGCTTGCTAACAGTTGGTTGGCAGAATCTGCAATGAGACACACGGGGGCGCTCTAAGACCACAAATATCCTCAATTCTAAAAACAAGCTTTCTGAGAAACTGCTTTGTGAACTGTGAATTCAACTCTCTGAGTTACACTTGTATTTCCTGGAGCCGTTTGCTATTGCTGTTTTTGTGGAATCTGAGAACTCATATTTCGGATCGCTAGGAAGACTATACGGCCAAAGGAAATATCCTCAGATACGAACGAGAAAGAAGCCTTCTGAGAAACTTCCTTGAGATGTGTGAAATCATCTCACAGAGTTCCACTTTTCTCTTCATGAAGCCGTTCGCTAAGACTGTTCCCGTGGAATCTGCAAAGTGATATTTGGGAGGGCATAGAGGGCTATGGTGAAAAAGGAAATACCGTCAGATAAAAACTGAGAAGAAGCGTTCTGAGAAACTGCATTGTGATGAGTGAATACAACTCACAGAGTTACGCTTTCCTCTTCACTGATCAGTTTGCTAACACAGTTTTCTTGAAATCTGCAATGGGATATTTCTTAGTGCAATGAAGCGTACGGTGACAAAGGAAATAGCCTCTGATAAAAACGTGAAGGAAGTTTTCTGAGAAATTGCTTTCTGATATGTGAATTCATCTCACAGAGTTACATCACTATTTCATTCAGCTGTTTGTTAGCCCTGTTTTTGTGGATTCTGAGAACTGATATTTCGGATGGGTTTGAAGAGTATAAGGACAAAGGAAATATCCTCAGAGAAAAACCGGAATAAACCTTTCTGAGAAACTGCTTTGTGATGTGTGAATTCTTCTCACAGAATTACACTTACGTTTCATGGAGCAGTCTATTACCAATGTCTGTGGGGTGTCTGAGATGGGATACCTTGGTTTGCATTGAGGCCTATGCTGAAAAAGGAAATATCCTCAATTAAAAACGTGAAAGAAGCTTTCTGAGAAACTTCTTTGTGATATGTGAATTCGTCTCACAGAGTTACAACTTAGTCTTCATGAAGCAGTTTGCTAGCACTGTTTTCATGGAATCTGCAAAGTGATATTTCGGAGTGCTTTGAGTCCTATGGTGAAAAAGGAAACATCTGCAGATAAAAATTGGAAAGAAGCGTCTGAGAAACTGCATTTTGATGTGTGAATGCAACTCACAGAGTTACACTTTTCTCTTCGTTGATCAGTTTGCTTTGTGATGTGTGAATTCATCTCTCAGAGTTACACCTTTTTCTTCATGAAGTCGTTTGCTAACTCTGTTCTCGTGGAATATGGAAATTAACATTTTGGAACACTTTGAAGGCTGTGGTGAAAAAGGAAATATCCTCAGATAAAAACTGGAAAGAGATGTTCTGAGAAACTGCATTGTGACCTGTGAATGCGATTCACAGAGTTACACTTTTCTTTACATTGATAAGTTTGCTAACACTGTTTTCTTAAAATCTGCAATGGGATATTTCTTAGCTCAATGATCCTTACTGTGGCAAAGAAAATATCCTCAGATAAAACTAGAAAGAAGCTTTCTGAGAAACTGCTTTGTGATATTTGAATTCATCTCACAGAATTACTTTTACGTTTCTTGGAGCAGTGTATTACCACTGTCTTTGGGGAATCTGAAAAGGGATACTTTGGTATGCATTGAGGCCTACACTGAAAAAGGAAATATCCTAAATTAAAAACGTGAAAGAAACTTTCTGAGAAACTTCTTTGTGATGTTTGAATTCATCTCACAGAGTTACAACTTAGTCTTCCTGAAACAGTTTGCTAATACTGTGTTAGCAAACCTGTGTTAACAAACTGATCAATGAAGAGAAAAGTGTAACTCTGTGGGTTGCATTCACACATCACAATGCAGTTTTTCAGAAAACTTTTTCGCAGTTTTTATCTGTGAATATTTCCTTTTTCACCATAAGCTTCATTGTGCTCAAAAATATCCCATTGCAGATTCCAAGAAAACAGAGTTAGCAAAGTGCTCAATAAAAAGAACAGTGTAACTCTGTGAGATGAATTCACACATCAGAAAGCAGTTTCTCAGAATGCATCTTTTTGTTTTTTATCTGAGGATATTTCCTTTGTCACCATAGGCTTCAATGCACTCCCAAATATCCTATTGCATATTCCAAGAAAACAGTGTTAGCAAACTGCTCAATGAAAAGAATGGTGTCACTCTGTGAGATGAATTCACACATCACAAAGCAGTTTCTCAGAAATCATCTTTCTAGTTTTTATCTGATTATATTTCCTTTTTCACCATAGGCTTCAATGTGATCCAAAATATCCCTTCTCAAGTTCAACAAAAAGAGTGCTACCAAACTGCTCCTTGAAAAGGATCATGTAACTCTGTGAGTTGAAGTAACACATCACAAAATGGTTTCTCAGAAAGCTTCTTTCTAGTTTTTATATGTGGATACTTCCTTTTCCACCATAAGCTTCAATGAGCTCCAAAATATCCCTTCTCAGACACCAGAAAAACAGTGATGCCAAAGTACTCCCTCAACAGAAATGTTTAACTCTATGAGACGAATGCACACATCTTGTTTTTATCTGAGGATATTTCCTTTGTCACCATAGGCTTCAACACAATCCAAAATATCCCTTCTCAGATTCAACAAAAACAGTGCTACAAAACTGCTCCTTGAAAAGGATCGTGTAACTCTGTGAGATTAATCAACACATCATAAAGTGGTTTATCAGAAAGCTTCTTTCTAGTTTTTATATGTAGATATTTTCTTTTCCACCACTAACTTCAATACTGTCCAAAATATCTCTTCTCACACACCACAAAAACAGTGATGCCAAAGTGTTCCCTCAACACAAACGTTTGACTCTGTGGGATGAATGCACACATCGAGAAGGAGCTTCTCAGAAATCTTCTCTCCAGGTTTTACCTGAAGAATATTCCTTTTTCCCATTAGGCCTCTATGCGCTCCCAAATATCCCACTGCTGATTCCACAAAAACAGTGCTACCAAACTGCGCAATGAAAAGAAAGGTTTAATTCTCTGAGAAAAATTCACCCATCATAAAGTATTTTCTCAGGAAGCTTCTTTCCAGATATTTTCTGAGGATATTTCCTTTTTCACCACAGGCTTCAATGTGCTCCAAAGTATCCCTTCTCTGACACCACAAAAATAGTGATGCCAGAGTGCTCCCTCAACAGAAACGTTTAGCTCTATGAAACCAATGAACATATCACAAAGGAATTTCTCCGAAAGTTTCTCTCCAGTTATTACCTGAAGTGTTTTCTATTTTCACCTTATACTCCATGCACTCCAAAATATCCCCCTGCTGATTCCACAAAAACAGTGCTAACAAACTCCTCTATAAAAATGAATGATGTAACTCTGTGAACTAAATTGACCCACCACATAGTAGTTTCTCAGGAAGCTTCTTTCTAGTTTATATATGAGGATATTTCCTTTTCCACCAAAGGCTTAAATGTGTTGCCAAATATCCCTTCTCAGACACCACAAAAACAGTGATGCCAAACTGCTCCCTCAACAGAAACGTTTAGCTCTATGAGATGAATACACACATCACAAAGGAATTTCTATGAAAGCTTCTCTCCAGTTTCTAACTGAAGATATTTCCTGTTTCACCACTAGACTCTACGCAATCCTGAATATCCCTTTGCAGATTCCACAAAAACAGTGTTACCAAACTGCTCAATGAAAAGAAAGGTGTAACTTTGTGGTTGACTTCACACACTGCAAAGCTGTTTCTCAGAAAACTTCTTTCTAGTTTAATTCTGGGAATATTTCCTATTTCACCGTTGGCTTCAATGTGCTCCCAAATATCTCTTCTCAGATACCACAAAAATTGTGATGCCGAACTTCTCAATCAACAAAAAGGTTAAACTCTATGAGATGAAAATCATTTCTTGATAAGCTTCTCTCCAGTTTTTATCTGAAGTTATTTCCTTTTTCATCATAAGTCTCTAGGATCTCCCCAATATCCCTTTGCAGATTCCATAAAAACAGTGCTACCAAACTGCTCCATGACAATAATCGTGTAAACTGTGAGATGAATTCACAAATCACAAAGTAGTTTCTCAGAAATCTTCTTTCTAGTTGCTGTCTGAGGATATTTTCTTTGTCACCCAAAGCTTTGATGCCCTGCAAAATATCCCATTGCTGATTCCAAGATAACTATTAACAGTCTGCTCAATGAAAAGAACAGTGTAACCCTGTGAGATGAATTCCGCCATCACAAAGTAGTTCCTCAGAAGGCTTATTTTTGGTTTTTATCTAAGGGTATTTCCATTTTCACCATAGGCTTCAATGTGCTCCCAAATATCCTATTGCAGATTCCAAGAAAACATTGTTAGCAAACTGCTGAATGAAAAGAACAGTGAAACTCTGTGAGATGAATTCACACATCACAAAGAACTTTCTCAGCTTCTTGTTAGATTTTATCTCAGGATATTTCCTTTGTTTCCATAGGCTTCAATGTGATCCAAAATATCCTTTCTCAGATCCCCAAAAACAGTGCTACCAAACTGCTCCATGAAAAGAATCATGTATCTTGGAGAGACGAATTAACACATCACAAAGTGATTTCTCAGAAAGCTTCTTTCTAGTTTTTATATGAGGATATTTACTTTTCCACCAAAGGCTTCAATGTGCTCCCAAATATCCCTTCCAAGACATCACAAAAACAGTGTTGAGAAAGTGCTACCTCAAAAGAAACTTTTAGCTCTATGAGATGAATGCACATATCAGAAAGGGGTTTCTCTGATAGCTTCTTTCCAGTTGTTACCTGAAGAATTTTATTTTATCATCTTAGGACTCTATGTGCTCCCAAATATCCCACTGGAGATTCCACAAATACAGTGATAACAAACTGCTCCAAGAAAAGAATGATGCAACTTTGTGACATGAATTGACTCATCACAAGACAGTTTCCCAGGAAACTTCTGTCTAGTTTTTGTCTGAGGATATTTACTTTGTCA
The DNA here is from genome assembly GCF_003255815.1 of Theropithecus gelada. NCBI lineage: Eukaryota > Metazoa > Chordata > Mammalia > Primates > Cercopithecidae > Theropithecus > Theropithecus gelada. The sequence continues at coordinate 2,444,519 of NC_037688.1, forward strand.
CCATAAGCTTCAATGCACCCCTAAATATCCCAATGCAGATTCCAAGAAAACAGTGTTAGTAAACTGCTCAATGAAAAGAACAGTGTAACTCTGTGAGATCAATTCACACATCGCAAAGCAATCTCTCAGAAAGCTTCTTATTGGTTTATTACCTGAGGATATTTCCTTTGTCACCATATGATTCAATGCGCTTCCAAGTATCCTTTTGCAGTTTCCATGAAAACAGTTATCAAACTGCTCAATGTAAAGGACAGTGTAATCTGTTAGATGAATTCACACATCACAAATAACTTTTTCAGAAAGCTTCTTTGTAGTTTTTATCTGATAGTATTTACTTTGTCATCACAGACTTCAATGCAATCTGAAATATCCGTCCTCAGGTTCCCCCAAAACAGTGCAACCAAATGGCTAAATGAAAATAATCATGTGCAATGAGTTAACACATCACAAAGTGGTTTCTAAGAAAGCATCTTTCTACTTTTATATAAGGATATTTCCTTTGTCACCATAAGCTTCTGTGTGCTCCAAAATATCCCATTACCGATTTGAAGAAAACAGTGTTAGCAAACTGCTCAATGAAAAGTACAGTGTAACACTGTGAGATGAATTCACACATGACAAAGTAGTTTCTCAGATAGCTTCTTTCTAGTTTTTATCTGAGGATATTTCCTTTTTCACCTTATTTTTCAAGGTGCTCTTGAATATCCCATAGTGGATTTCAAAAAAATGTGTTAGAAAACTTCTCAATGAAAATAATGGTGTAACTCTGTGAGATGAATTCACACATCACAAAGAACTTTTTCAGAGAGTTTCTTTCTAGATTTTATCTACGGATATTTCCTTTGTCACCAAAGCTTCAATGCAATCCAAAATACCCCTTGTCAGATTCCCCAAAAACAGTGCTACCAAACTGATCCATGAAAGTAATTATGTAACTCTGTGAGATGAATTCACAAATCACAAAGGAGTTTCTCAGAAAGCTTCTTTCTCGTTTTATTCTGAGAATAATTCCTTTTTAACCTTATGCCTGAAGCCACTTGTGAGTATCCCTTTGCAGATTCTACAAAAGTAGTGTTAAGAGACTGCTCCATGGAAAGAAAACTGTAATTCTATGAGTAAAATTCACCCATCACAAAGCAGTTTCCCAGAAAGTGTCTTTCTAATTTTTATCTGGGGATATTTCCTTTTACACTATAGGCTTCAATGTGCTCCCAAATAACTCCTCTCAGATACCACAAAAACAGAGATGCCAAACTGCTCAATCAACAGAAAGGTTGAATTGAAATGAATGAATTGTTTACCTAAGGATATTTCCTTTTTCACCATAGGCCTCAAGGTGCTCCCAAATATCCCTATGCAGATTACAGGAAAGCAGTGTTAGCAAACTGCGCCATGAAAAGATCAATGTAACTCTGTGAGATGAACTCACACAACACAAAGAACTTTCTCAGAAATCTTCTTTCTAGCTTTAATCTGAGGATATTTCCTTTGTCACCATAGGCTTCAATGTGATCCAAAATATCCCTTCTCAGATGCCCCAACAACAGAGCTGTCAAACTGATCCATGAAAAGAGTTGTGTAACTCTGTGCAATGAATTCACAAATCAGAAAACAGTTTTTCAGAATGTTTCTTTCTTGTTTTTGTCTGAGGATATTCACTTTTTCACAATAAGGTTCAAAGCACTCCGAAATATCCCATCATGGATTCCAAGAAACAATGTTATCAAATAGCTAAATGAAAAGAACAGGGTAACTGTGTGAGTCGAATTCACACATCACAAAGTAGTTTCTCAGAAAGCTTCTTTTTGGTATTTCTATGGGCATATTTCCTTTGTCACCATAGGCTTCAATGCATTCGGAAATATCCTTTTGTAGACTCCATGAAAACAGTATAATCAAACGGCTGAAAGAAAAGAATGGTGTAACTCTCTGAGATGAATTCACCTATCATGAAGCAGTTTCTCAGAAAGCTTCTTTCTAGATTTATTCTGATGATATTTTTATTTTCACCATTGGCCTCAATGCACTCCCAAATATCCTTTGTAGATTCCACAAAAACAATGTTAGCAAACTGATCCATAAACAGAAAGGTATAACTCTGTGAGATGAATTCACAAATCACAAAACAATTTCTCAGAAAGCTTCTTTCTAGTTTTTGCCTGAGGATATTTCCTTTGTCACCATAAGCTTCAATGCACTCCAAAATATCCCACTGCAGATTAAAAGAAAACAGTGTTAGCAAACTGCTCAATGAAAAGAACAGTGTAACTCTGTAAGCTGAATTGAAACAACACAAAGTAGTTTCTCAGAAACGCTCTTTTTGGTTTTTATCTGAGGATATTTCCTTTGTCTCCATAGACTTCAATGTGCTCCGAAATATCCTATTGCAGATTCCACAAAAAAAGTGTTATAAAACTGCTGAATGAAAAGGATGGTGTAGCTGTGTGAGATGAATTCACAAATCACAATTCAGTTTCTCAGAAAGCTTCTCTCTAGTTTTTATTCACACATCACAAATAGCTTTCTCAGAAAGCTTCTTTCTAGTTTTTTTCTGAGGATATTTCTTTTGTCATCATAACCTTCATTGCCATCAAAAATATCCCTTCTCAAATGTCCCCAAAACAGTGCTACCAAACAGATCCATGAAAAGAATCGTGTAGCACTGTGAGATGAATTAACATATCACAAAGCAGTTTCTCAGAAAGCTTCCTTGTAGTTTTTATATGAGGATATTTCCTTTTTCACCATAAGCTTCAATGCGCTCTGAAATATTCCATTGCAGAATACAAGAAAACAATGTTAGCAAACTGCTCCATTAAAAGAAAGTTGTAACTCTGTGCGATTAATGCACACAACACAAAGCAGTTTCTCAGAATTCTTCTTTCTACTTTTTATCTGAGGATATTTAATTTTTCACCATTGGCCTCAAAACACTCTCAAATATCCCTTTTTCAGATTCCACGAAAACCGTGTTTGCAAACTCCTCTGTGAAAAAGAAGTTGTAACTCTGTTTGTTGAATTCACACATCACAAAGAACTTTCTCAAAAACCTTCTTTCTAGTTTTTATCTGATAATATTTCCATTGCCACCATAGGTTTAAATGCCATCCAAAGTATCACTTCTCAGATTCACCAAAAATATGCTACCAACCTATTCAATGAAAAGAATCGTGTAACTGTGTGAGATGAATTAAAACGTAACAAATCAATTTGTCAGAAAGTTTCTTTCTAGTTTTTAGATGAAGATATTTCTGTTTTCACCATAAGCTTCAATGTGCTCCAAAATATCCGATTGCAGATTCCAAGAAAACAGTGTAAGCAAAGTGCTCAATGGAAGGAACAGTGTAACTTTGGGACATGAATTCACACATCACAAAGTACTTTCTCATAAAGCTTCTTTCTAGTTTTTATCTGAGAATATTCCTTTTTTCACTATAGGCATTAAAGCACTCCGGAATATCCCATTGCAGATTCCATGAAAACACAGTTAGCAAGCTGCTCCAGGAAAAGAAAGGTATAACTATATGGGATGAATTCACACATCACAAAGAACTTTCTCAGAAAGTTTCTTTCTAGGTTTTAACTAAGGATATTTCCTTTGTCACCATAGACTTCAATGCGATCCAATATGTCCCTTCTCAGATTCCCCCAAAACAGTGCCACAAAACTGCTCCATGAAAAGAATCGTGTAACTCTGTGAGATGAATTCACAAATCACAAAGCAGTTTTTCAGAAAGTTTCTTTCTCGTTTTTGTTGTAGAATGTTTCCTTTTTTACCATTGGCCAGAAAGTGCTCGGGAATCTCCCTTTGCAGATACCACGAATTTAGTGTTAGCTAATTGCTCCATGAAAAGGAAGGTATAAATCGGTGAGATGAATTCACACATCACAAAGCATTTTCATAGATAGATTCTTTTGGGGTTTTGTCAGAAGATAATTCCTTTGGAGCCATAGGCTTCAATGCACTCCAAAATATCCTATTGCAGATTCCATGAAAACAGTGTTATCAAACTGCTGAATGAAAACAACAGTGTAACTCTCTGGGATGAATTCACATATCATAAAGTAGTTTCTCAGAAAGGTTACTTCTAGTTTTATCTGAGGATACTTCAAGAAAGGCTTCAAAGCACCCCAAAATATCACTTCTCAGATTCCTCAAAAACAGTGCTACCAAACTGTTCCTTGAAAAGAATGGTGTAACTCTGTGAGATGAGTTCACATATCACAAAGATGTTTCACAGAAAAACTCTTTTTAGTTTTTATCTGAGGATATTTCCTTTTTCACCATATTCCTCAAAGCACTCCTGAATATTCCATTGCAGATTAAACAAAAAAAGTGTTCACAAACTTCTCAATGAAGAGAATGGTATAACTCTGGGAGTTGAATTCACACATCACAAAGTAGTTTCACAGAAAGCTTCTTTATAGTTTTTATCTGATGATATTTCCTTTTTCACTATAGGCCTCAATGTGCTCTGAAATATTCCATTGCAGATTTCAAGAATACAGTGTTAGCAAACTGCTCAATAAAATAAATAGTGTAACTCTGTGAGATGAATTTTCACATCACAGTTTCTCAGAAAGCTTCTTTCTAGTTTTCATCTCAGGATATCTCCTTTTTCACCATAGGCTTCAATGTGATCTAAATATTCATTCTCAGATTCCCCAAAAACCATGTTACCAAACTGTTTTATGATGAGAAAAGTGTAACTCTGTAAGATGAATTCACACATCACAAAAACGTTCTCAGAAAGTATCTTTATAGTTTTTACCTGTGAATATTTCCTTTGTCATCAAAGGTTTCTATGCGATCCAAAATATCCCTTCTCAGATTCGCAAAAACAGTGCTACCAAACTGTTCCATGAATAGAATCATGTAGCTCTGTGAGATTAATTCACAATTCACAAAGGTTTTTCTTAGAATGCTTCTTTCTAGTTTTTGTCTGAGGATATTTCCTTTGTCACCTTAGGCTTCAATGTGCTCTGAAATATCCCATTGCAGATTCCAAGAAAACAGTGTTAGCAAACTACTCAATGAAAAGAACAGTGTGACTCTGTGAGATGAATTCACACATCACAAAGCAGTTTCTCAGAAAGTTTCTTTTTGTTTTTTATCTGAGGATATTTCCTCTGTCACCATAGGCTTTAATGCATTCCCAAATATCCTACTGCAGATTCCACAAAAAGAGTGTTGGCTAACTGCTGGATGAAAAGAACAATGTAACTCTGTGAGATGAATTAAAACGTCACAAAGCAGGTTCTCAGAAAGCTTCTTTCTAGTTTTTATGACAGGATATTTTCTTACTCACTATAGGTCTCAATGCGGTCCCAAATATCCATGTGCAGATTCCACGAAAACAGTTTTTCCAAACTGCTTCATGAAAAGAAAGATGCAACTCTGTGAGAGGAATTCACACATCATGAATAACTTTCTCAGAAAGATTCTTTCTAGATTTTTTCTGAGGATATTTCCTTTGTCACCATAGGTTTAAATGCCATTCAAAACATCCCTTCTCAGATTCCCTAAAAACAGTGCTACCAAACTGCTATATGAAAAGAATTGTGTAACTCTGTGAGATGAATTAACACATCACAAAGCAGTTTCTCAGCAAGCTCCTTTGCAGATTTTATCTGAGGATATTTCCTTTGTTTCCATAAGCGTCAATGCGCTCTGATATACCAGATTGTAGATTCCAAGAAAACAGAGTAAGAAAACTGTCCACGGCAAAGAACAGTGTATCTCTGTGAGATGAATTCACACATCACATACAGTTTCTCAGAATGCATCTTTCTAGTTTTTATGTGAGGATATTTCCTTTTTCACCTTAGACCTCAATGCACTCTCAAATATCCCTTTACAGATTCCACGAAAACAGTGTCAGCAAACTACTCCATGAAAAAAATCGTGTATCTCTGTGAGATGAATTCACATGTCACAAAGAACTTTCTCAGAAAGCTTCTTTCTGGTTTTTATCTGAGGATATTTCCTTTGTCACCATAGGCTTCATTGTGATCCAAAATATCCCTTCTCAGATTTCCCAAAAACAGTGCTACCAAACTGCTCAGGAAAAGAGTAGTGTAACTCTGTGAGGTGAATTCACACATCACAAAAATGCTTCTCAGAAAGCTTCTTTACAGTTTTTATGTGAGGATATTTTCTTTTTCACCATTTGCCTCAATGCACTCACTAATATCCCTTTGTAGATTCTAGGAAAATAGTGTTGTAAACTGGTTCATGAAAAGAAAGGTGCAAACCTGTGAGATGATTTCACACATCACAAAGCGGTTTCTCAGATATGTTCTTTTTATTTTTGTCTGAGGATATTTCCATTGTCACCATAGGCTTCAGTGTGCTCCCAAATATCCTATTGCAGATTCCACGAAAAGAGTTTTATCAAACTTCTCTATGAAAACAACAGTGTAACTCTGTTAGACGAATTCACACATCACAAAGCAGTTTCTCAACAAGCTTCTTTTTTAGCTTTTATCTGAGGATATTTCCTTTGTCAATATAGGTTTCAATGCAACCCATAATATCCCTTCTCAGATTCCCCAAAAACAGTGCTATCAAACTGTTCCTTGAAAAGAATGCAGTAACTCTGTGAGATGAATTCACATATCACAAAGATGTTTCTCAGAAAGCTTCTCTCTAGTTTTTATCAGAAAATATTTCCTTTTTCACTGTAATCCTCAAGGCATTCACAAATATGCCATTGCAAATTAAATGAAAACAGTGTTAGCAAACTTCTCAATGAAAAGAACGGTGTAGTTCTCAGAGATGAATTCACACATCACAAAGCACCTTCACAGTAAGTTTCTTTTGGTTTTTATCTGAGGATATTTCCTTTGTGAACGTAGGCTTCAGTGTATTCCCAAATATCCTATTGCAGTTTCCATGAAATCAGTGTTATCAAAACTCTCAGTGACAACAATGGTGCAACACTTTAAGATGAATTCACACACCACAAAACTGTTTCTCAGAAAAATACATTCCAGTTTTTATCTGAGGATATTTCCTTCTTCATATAAGCCTCAAAGCACTCTGTATTATTCCACTGCAGACTCCATGAAATTAGTGCTAGCAAACTGCTCCAGGAAAGGAAAGTTGTAACTCTATAAGATGAATTCGCACATCACAAAGAACTTACTCAGAAAGCGTCTTTCTAATTTTTACCTGAGGACATTTCCTTTGTCACCATTGACTTCAATGCAATCCAAAACATCCCTTCTCAGATTCCCCAAAAACAATGCTACCTAACTGGTCCATGAATAGAATCATTAAACTCTGTGAGATGAATTAATAAATAACAAAGCAGTCTCTCAGAAAACTTATTTCCAGTTTTTGTCTAAGGATATTTCTTTTTTCTTTTTTTTTTTTTTTTGAGACGGAGTCTCACTCTGTCACCCAGGCTGGAATGCAGTGGCCGGATCTCAGCTCACTGCAAGCTCCGCCTCCCGGGTTTATGCCATTCTCCTGCCTCAGCCTCCCGAGTAGCTGGGACTACAGGCGCCCGCCACCTCGCCCGGCTAGTTTTTTGTATTTTTAGTAGAGACGGGGTTTCACCATGTTAGCCAGGATGGTGTCGATCTCCTGACCTTGTGATCCGCCCGTCTCGGCCTCCCAAAGTGCTGGGATTACAGGCTTGAGCCACCGCACCCGGCCTGTCTAAGGATATTTCACTTGTCACCATAGGCTTCAATGCGCTCCAAAATATCCTATTGCAGGTTCCACGAAACCATTGTTAGCAAACTGCTGAATGAAAAGAACAATGTAACACTGTGAGACGAATACACTTGTCATAAAGCAGTTTCTCAGAAATCTTCTCTCCAGTTTTTACCTGAAAATATTTCCTTTTTTGCCATGGAACCCTATGCAATCCTGAATATTCCTTTGCAGATTACACAAAAACAGTGTTTCCAAACTGCTTCATGAAAAGAAAGGTGTAGCTCTGTGAGATGAATTCACACATCACAAAGCCATTTCTCAGAAGGCTATTTTCTAGTTTGTATCTGAGGATATTTCCTTTTTCACTGTAGGCCTCAATCCACTCCCAATTATCCCTTTGCAGATTCCAGGAAAAGTGAGGTAGGAAACTGCTCTATGAAAAAAAAGGTGTAACTGTGTAAGATGAATTCACACATCACAAAGAAGTTTCCCAGAAAGCTTCTTTCTAATTTTTATCTGATGATATATTCTTTGTCACCTTAGGCTTCATTGGTATCCAAAATATCCCTTTTCAGGTTCCCCAAAAATAGTGCTATCAAACTGCTCCATGGAAAGAATCGTGTAACTCTGTTAGATGAATTACCAAATCATGAAACAGTTTCTCAGAGAGCTAGTTTTTGTCTGAGGATATTTCGTTGTCACCATAAGCTTCAAAGTGCTCCAATATATCCAGTTGCAGATTCCAAGAAAACAGTGTTAGCAAACTCTCAATGAAAAAGAAAGTGTAACTCTGTGAGACGAATTCACACATCACAAGGCTGTTTCTCAGAAAGCTTCTTCCTAGTTTTTATCTGAAGATATTTCCTTTTTCACCACAGGCCTCAGCGCACTCCCATATATTCCTTTGCAGATTCCATGAAAACAGTGTTAGCAAACTGCTCTATGAGGAGAATGGTGTAACACTGCAAGATGAATTCACACGTCTCAAAGCAGTTTCTCAGAAAGCTTGTTTCTAGTTTTTATCTGCAGTTACTTCCTTTTACACTGTTGGGCACAATGTGCTCCAAAATATCCCTTTGCAAATTTCACGATAGTAGTGTTAGCAAGCTGCTCCATGATAAGAAAGCTGTATTTCAGTGAGATGAACTCACACATCACAAAGAACTCTCTCAGTAAGCTTCTTTCTAGTTTTTATCTGAGGCTATTTCCTCAGGTTTCAATGGGATCCAAAATATCCCTTCTCAGATACCACAAAAACAGTGCTACCAAACTGATCCATGGAGAGAATCGTGTAATTCTGTAAGAAGAATTCACAAATCACAAAGCAGTTTTCCCAAAAGCTCTTTTCTACTTTTTCTATGAGGATATTTTGTTTGTCACAGTAAGCGTCATTGTGCCTTGAAATACCCCTTGGCAGATTATAAGAAGACAATGTTAGCAAACTTCTCAATGAAAAAAACAGTGTAACTCTGTGAGATGAATTCACACATCACAAAGCAGTTTCTCAGAAAGCTTCTTTCGAATTTTTATCTGAGGATATTTCCTTTTTCACCATAGTCCTCAATGTGCTCCCAAATATCCCTTTGCAGATTCCTCGAAAACAGTGTTCACAAACTACTCCATGAAAAGAAAGATGTAACTCTGTGTGATGAAATCACACATCACAAAGAACTTTCTCAACAAGCTTCTTTCTAGTTTTTATCTGAGTATATTTCCTTTTTCACTATAAGCCTCCATGCACTGCCCAATATCCCTTTGTAGATTCCACGAACACAGTGCTAACAAACTCATCCATGAAAAGGATCTTGTAACTCTGTGAGATGAATTAACACATTAGAAAGTGTTTCCTCAAGAGATTCTTTCTACTTTTTATATGAGGGTATTTCTTTTGTCACCTTAACTTCAATACTCTCCAAAATAGTCCTTTGCAGATGCCACAAAAACATTGTTAACAAACTGCTCAATGAAAGGAATGGTGTATCTCTGTGAGATGAATTCACACATCACAAAGCAGTTCCTCAGAAAGCATCTTTCTAGTTTTTAACTGAGGATATTTCCTTTTACACCATAGGCCTCAATGTGTGAAAAATATCAATGTGCAGATTCCACAAAAACAGTGTTAGAAATCTGTTCTATGAAAAGAAAAATGTATCTCCTTGTAATAAATTCATACGTCACAAAGAAGTTTCTCAGAAAGCTTCTTCCAAGTTTTTATCTGACGATATTTCCTTTGTCACCATAGCCTTCATTGCTCTCCCAAATAACCTGTTGCAAATTCCTCAAAAACATTGTTATCAAACTGCTCAATGAAAAGAATGGTGCAACACAGTGAGATGAGTTCACACATAACAAAAGACTTTCTCAGAAAGCTTCTTTCTACTTTTGTCTGAGAATATTTTCTTTTCACCATAGGCTTCAATGTGATCCCAAATATTCCTACTCAGATTCCCCAAAAACAGTGCTACCAAACTGATCCATGAGAAGAATCGTGTACCTCTGTGAGATGAATTAACACATCACAAAGCAGTTTCTCAGAAAGCTTCTTTCTAGTTTTTATATGAGGATATTTCCTTTGAAACCATAAGCCTCAATGCTTCAAAGTATCTAATTGCAGATTCCACGAAAACAGTGTTAATAAACTGCTCCATGAAAAGCAAGGTGTAATTCTATGGGAAGAATTCACACATCACTAAGCTGTTTCTCAGAAAGCTTCCTTCTGGTTTTCATCTGAGAACATTTACTTTTACACCACAGACTTCAATGCCATCCACAATATCCATTCTCAGATTCCCCCAAAACAGTGCTACCAAACTGCTCCATGAGAAGAAAGGTGTAATTCTCTGAGATGAATTCAAAAATCACATAGCAGGTTCTCGGGAAGCTTCTTTCTAGTTTTTGTCTGAGGATATTTTCTTTGTCACCATTGGCTTCAATGCGATCGGAAAGATTCCTTTGCAGACATCAAAAAAAAAAAAAAAACAGTACTAGCAAACTGCTCAATGAAAACAACAGTGTAACTCTGTGAGATAAATTCACACATCACAAAGGAGCCTCTCAGAAAGCATCTTTTTGGTTTTTGTCTGAGGATATTTCCCTTGTTAACATAGGCTTCAATTAGCTCCCAAATATCCTCTTGCAGTTTCCAGAAAGACAGTGTTATCAAACTGCTCAATGAAAAAAACGGTCTAGAGACATGAGATGAATTCAGAAATCACATAGAACTTTATCAGAAAGCTTTATTAGAAACAAAACAAAGCAGTTTCTCAGAAAGCTTCTTTCCAGTTTTTGTCGGAGGATATTTCCTTTTTCACCTTTGGCCTCAATGCCCTTCCAAGTATCCCTTTGCAGATCCCAGGTAAACAGTTAGCAAGCTGCTCTATGAAAAGAAAGGTGTAACACTTTGAGTTGAGTTAGCACACCAGAAAGAAATTTCTCAGAAACCTGCTTTCTAGTTTTTATCTCAGGATATTTCCTTTCTCACCGTAGGCTTCAATGCAATCCAAAATATTCCTTCTCAAATTCCCAAAAAACACCGCTACCAAACTGATAAATGAAAAGGATCATGTAACCCTGTTAGATGAATTAATACGTCACCAATTGCTTTCTCAGAAAATTTATTTCTAGTGTTTGTATGAGGATATTTCCTTTGTCACCAAAAGCTTCAATGCACTACGAAATATTCCATTGAAGATTCCAAGAAAAGAGTGTTAGCAAACTGCACATTAAAAGGAACAGTGTAACTCTGTGAGATGGGTTCACTCATCATGAAGCAGTTTCTCAGAAATCTTTTTTTGGTTTTTGTCTGAGGATATTTCCTTTGTCATCATAGGTTTCAATGTGCTCCCAAGTATCCTATTGCAGATTCCACAAAAACAGTGTGAGCAAACTTCTCAATGAAAAGAACAGTGTAAATCTGTGAGATGAATTCACACATCATAAAAGAGTATCTCATAAGAAATCTTTCTACTTTTAATCTGAGGATATTTTCTCTTTCACTATAGTCTTCAATGAACTCCCAAATATCCCTTTGCAGATTCCACGAAAACAGTGTTAGCAATAGGCTCCATGAAAAGAAAGGTGTAACTATGTGAGACAAATTCACCCATCACAAAGAACTTTCTCTGAAAGCTTCTTTCTAGTTATTATCTGAGGGTTTTTCCTTTGTCAACTTATGGTTCATTGCAGTCCAGAATATCCCTTCTCAGATACACCAAAAATAGTGCTACCAAACTGCTCCATGAAAAGAATCGTGTAACTCTGTGAGATGAATTAACACATCAGAAAGAGGTTTCTCAGAAAGTTTCTTTCTAGTTTTTATATGAGGATATATGCTTTGTCACCATAAGCTTCAGTGCTCTCTGAAATATCAGACTGCAGATTCCAAGACAACAGAGTAAGCAAACTGTTGAATGCAAAGAACAGTGTAACTCTGTGAGCTGAATTCACACATCACAAAGCATTTTCTCAGAAATCTTCTTTCTAGTTTTTATCAGAGGATATTTCCTTTTTCACCATAGGACTCAATGCACTCCCAAATATCCCTTTAGAAATTCCATGAAAGCAGTGTTAGCAAACTCCACCATTTAAAGAATCATGTAACTCTGTGAGATGAATTCACACATAATGAAGAAGTTTCTCAGAAAGCTTCTATCCAGTTTTTCTCTTAGGATATTTCCTTTTTTACCCTAGGCTTCAATACGATCCAAAATATACCTTCTCAGATTCCCCAAAAACAGTGCTGCCAAATTGCTCCATGAATGGGATGGTGTAATTGTTTGAGATGAATTCTCACATCACAAAGCTGTTTTTCAGAAAGCTTCTTTCTAGTCTTTATCTGAGGATATTACTTTTTCACCATTTGCTTAAGGCACTAGCGAGTAACCCATCACATTCCACGAAAAAAGTGTTAGCAAACATCTCGATGAAAATAAAGGTGCTATTCTCTGAGATAAATTGACACATCACAAAGAGGTTTCTCTGAAAGTTTTTTAATTAGATTTTCTCTAAGGATATTTCCTTTGCTACCATAGACTTCAATGTAATCCAAAATATTCCTTCTTAGATTCCCTAAAAACAGTGCTACCAAACTGCTCCATGAAAAGAATCATGTAACTCTGTGAGAAGAATTCACAAATCACAAAGTAGTTTCTCAGAATGGTTCTTTCTAGTTTCTGTCTGAGGATATTTCCTTTTTCACCATTTGCATCAAGTCGCTAGTGAATATCCCTTTGCAGATTCCATGAAAACAGTGTTAGCAAATGACTCCATGAAATGAAAGGTGTAAATCTGTGAGACGAATTCACACAACACAAAGCAGTTTCTCAGAAAGGTTTTTTTTGGTGTTTGTGTGAGGATATTTCTTTCTCACCATAAGCTTCAATGTGCTCCAAAATATCCCATTGCAGATTCCAAGAAAACAGTGTGAGCATTCTGCTCAATAAAATGAACAGTGAAACTCTGTGAGATGAATCCACACATCACAAAGTAGTTTCTCAGAAAGCTTCTTTCTAGTTTTTCTCTGAGGATATTTCCTATGTCACCATACACTTCAATGCGATCTAAAATATCCCCTCTCAGATTCCCCAAAAACAGTGTAACCAAACTCCTCCATGAAAAGAATCATGTAACTCTGTGAGATGAATTCACAAGTCACAAAGCAGTTTCTCAGAAATCTTCTTTACAGTTTTTGTCTGAGGTTACTTCCTTTGTCAGAATAGGCTTCAATGTGATCCAAAATATCCCATTGTGGTTTCAACAAAAACAGTGTTACCAAACTGCTACACAAAAAGAAAGTTGTATCTCTGTTAGATGAATTCACACATCACAAAGATCTCCCTCAGAAAGCTTCTTTCTAGTTTTTTTCTGAGGATATTTCCTTAGTCACCGTAGGCTTCAATGTGATCGAAAATATCCCTTCTAAGATTCCCAAAAACAGTGCTACCAAACCGACACTTGAAAAGAATCATGAAACTCCTTGAGATGAATTAACACATCACAAAGCAGTTTCTCAGAAAACTTCTTTTTGATTATTATGATTATATTTTCTTTGTCACAATAGACTTCAAAGTGCTCCTGAATATCCTATTGCAGAATCCTTGGGAACAGAGTTATCAAACTGCTCAATGAGAATAATGGTCTAACTCTGTGATATGAATTCACACATCACAATGCAGTTTCACAGAAAGTTTCTCTCCAGTTTTTAAATGAGGATATGTCTTTTTTCACCATAGGCTTCAATATGCTCCCAAATGTCTCCTCTCAGATACCACAAAAACAGTGATGCCAAATTGCTCAATCAACAAAAAGGTTAAACTCTATGAGATGAATACACACATCAAAAACCGTTTCTTGAAAAGCTTCTCTCCAGTTTTTATCTGAAGTTATTTCCTTTTTCACCATAGGCCTCTAGGAGCTCCCGAATATCCCTTTGCAGATTTCATAAGAACAGTGCTACCAAACTGCTCCATGTAAAGAATAGTGTAACTCTGTGAGATGAATTCACAAATCACAAAGCAGTCTTTCAGGACGCTTCTTTCTAGTTTTTATCTGAGGATATTTTCTTTGTCACCCTAAACTTGAATGTGTTCCAACATATCCCATTGCAGATTCCAAGATAACAGTGTAGCCAACTGCTCAATGAAAAGGACAATGTACCTCTGTGAGATGAATTCGCACATCGTAGAGCAGTTTCTCAGAAAACTTCTTTCTAGATTTAATCTAAGGATATTTCCTTTTCCACCATAGGTCTCAAAGCACTCCCAAATATCCCTTTGCATATTCCACAAAAACAGTGTTAGCAAATGACTCCATGAAAGAAAGGTGTAACTCTATGAGATGAATATGAACATCACAAAGAAGTTTCTCAGAAAGATTCTTTTTGGTTTTTGTCTGGGGATATTACCTTTTTCACCATAGGTTTCAATGCGATCCAAAATATCCCTTCTCAGATCCCCAAAAACACTGCTACCAAACTGCTCCAAAAAAAGAATGGTGTAACTCTGTGAGATGAATTCACACATCACACAGCTGTTTCTCAGAAAGCTTCTTTCTAGTTTTTATCTGAGGATATTTCCTTTTTCACCATGGACCTCAATGCGCTCTAGAATATCCCATTGCAGATTCCAAGAAAACAGTGTTACCCATCTTTTCAATGAAAAGAATCGTGTAACTCTGTGAGATGAATTCCCACATCACAAAGAAGTTTCTCAGGAAGATTCTTTCTAGATTTTATCTGAGGATATTTCCTTTGTCACTGTTGGCTTCAATGCGATCCAAAGTATCCCTTCTTAGATTCCCCAAAAGCAGTGCTACCAAATTGCTCCATGAAGAGAATCATGTAACTCTGTGAGATATATTCACAAATCACAAAGAAGTGTGCCATACAGCTTCTCTCTAGTTTTTGTATGTTAATATTTCCTTTTTCACCGTTTGCCTCAATGCACTTCTGAATATCCCTTTGTAGATTCCATGAATACAGTGTTAGCAAACTGCTCCATGAAAAGCATGGTGTGAATCTATGAGATGAATTCAAACATCAGAAAGAAGATTCTCAGAAAGATTCTTCTTGGTTTTTGCCTGAGGATATTTCCTTTGCCACCATAGGCTTCAATGTGCCCTCAGATATCCCTTCTCAGACACCACAAAAACAATAATGCAAAAGTGTTCCCTCAACAGAAAGTTTTACCTCTATGAGATGAATGTGCACATCACAAAGGAGTTTTTCTGAAAGCTTCTTTCTCATTTTTATCTGAGGGTATTTCCTTTTTCACCGTATTCCTCAATGAGCTCCCGAATATCCCATTGCAGATTAAACGAAAAAAGTGTTAACATTCTTCTCAACAAAAAGAACAGTGTTACTCGGTGAGTCAAATTCACACATCACAAAGCAGTTTTACAGAAAGTTTCTTTTTGGTTTTTTTTTTTTTTTAATTTATTTATTATTATTATACTTTAAGTTGTAGGGTACATGTGCATAACGTGCAGGTTTGTTACATATGTATACTTGTGCCATGTTGGTCTGCTGCACCCATCAACTCGTCATTTACATCAGGTATAACTCCCAATGCAATCCCTCCCCCCTCCCCCCTCCCCATGATAGGCCCCGGTGTGTGATGTTCCCCTTCCTGAGTCCAAGTGATCTCATTGTTCAGTTCCCACCTATGAGTGAGAACATGCGGTGTTTGGTTTTCTGTTCTTG
>NC_037688.1:2475294-2521129 GCF_003255815.1 Theropithecus gelada
GTGTCCTTTGTAGGGACATGGATGCAGCTGGAAACCATCATTCTCAGCAAACTATTGCAAGAACAGAAAACCAAACACCGCATGTTCTCACTCATAGGTGGGAACTGAACAATGAGATCACTTGGACTCAGGAAAGGGAACATCATACACCAGGGCCTATCATGGGGAGTGGGTAGGGAGGAGGGATTGTATTTGGAGTTATACCTGATGTAAATGACGAGTTGATGCATGCTGACGAGTTGATGTGTGCAGCATGCCAACATGGCACAAGTATACATATGTAGCAAACCTGAACGTTATGCACATGTACCCTAGAACTTAAAGTATAATAATAATAATAAATAGCGTTAGGAAACTGCTCAATGAAAAGAGCAGTGTAACTCTGTGAGTTGAATTCACATATCAGAAAGAAGTTACTCAGAAGGCTTCTTTCTAGTTTTTATCTGAGGATATTTCCTTTGTCACTCTTGGCTTTATTGCGATCCAAAATATCCCTTCTCAGATTCCAAAAAATACAGTGCTACCAAACTGTTCCATGGAAAGTATCATGTAACTCTGTGCGATGAATTCACAAACCACAAAGAAGTTTTTCAGAAAGCTTCTTTCTAGTTTTTGCCTGAGGACATTTCCTTTGTCACCCTAAGATTGAATGTTCTCCGAAATATCTCATTGCAGATTCCAAGAAAACAGTGCTAGCAAACTGTTTAATGAAAAGAACCGTGTACCTTTGTGAGTTCAATTCACACATCACAAAGAAGTCTCTTAGAAAACTTCTTTTTAGTTTTTATCTGAAGATATTTCCTTTGTCACCATAGACTTCAATGTGCTCCCAAATATCACTTTGCAGATTCCACAAAAACAGTGTTAGCAAACTGCTCCTTAAAAACAAAGGTGTAACTTTGTGAGATGAATTTACATATTATTAATAAGTTTCTCAGAACCTTTCTTTCTAGTTTTTATGTGAGGTTATTTCCTTTGTCAATATAGGCTTCCATGTCATCCAAAATATACCTTCTCAGTTTCCCCAAAAGCATTAGTACCAAACTGCTCCATGTAAAGAAAGGTGTAACTCTGTGAGATGAATTCACAAATCACAAAGCAGTTTCTCAGGAGGCTTCTTTCTAGTTTCTATCTGAGGATATTTCCTTTGTCACCATGAGCTACAATACACTCCAAAATATCTCATTGCAGATTCCAAAAAAACAGTGTTAGTGTACTCTTCAATGAAAAGAACAGTGTACTCTGTGCGTTCAATTCACACTTTGCCAAACGGTCTAACAGAAAGCATCTTTTTTGTTTTTTTCTGGGGATATTTTCGTTGTCACCTTTGTCTTCATTGTGCTCCCAAATGTCCTGGTGCAGATCCCATGTAACGAGTGTTATCAGACTGCTCAATGAAAAGAGTGGTGTAACTCTGTGAGATGAATTCACACATCACAAGGAACTTTCTCAGAATGATCCTTTCTAGTTTTTATCTGAAATATCTTTCTAGTTATTGTCTGAGGATATTTTCTTTGTCACCATAAGCTTCAATGCCCTCCGAAATATCCTACTGCAGATTCCATGAAAACAGTGTTAGGAAACTCCTCCTTGAAAGAAAGGTGTAGTTCTGTGAGATGAATTCAAACAACACAAAGAACTTTCTCAGAAAGCTTCTCTAGATTTTTTCTGAGAATATTTCCTTTTTCACTACAGGCATGAAGGCGTTTGCAAATATCCCTTTGCAGTTTCCAGAAAAACAGTGATAACAAATGCTAAATGAAAAGAAAGGCATTACTCTGAGATGAATTTACATATCAAAAAGCAGTTTCTCAGAAAGTTTCTATTTAATATCTGAGGATATTTCCTTTTTCACTATAGGCCTCAATGAGCTCCCAAATATCAATTTGCAGGATCCAAGAAAACAGTGTTAGCACTACTCCATGAAAAGAAAGGTGCAACTCTGTGAGTCAAATTCACACATCACAAAGAAGTTTCTTCAAGAACTTCTTTCTACTTTTTATCTGATGATAATTCCTTTGTCATCATAGGCTTCAATGCGATCCAAAATGTCCCTTCTCAGATTCTCCAAAAACGGTGCTACCCAATTGATCCATGAGTAGAATCGTGTAACACTGTGAGGTGAATTAGCACATCACAAAGCAGTTTCTGAGAAAGCTTATTGTTGGTTTTTATCTGAGGATATTTCCTTTGTAAACATAGGCTTCAATGTGCTGCCAAAAATCCCTTTTCAGATTCCATGAAAACAGTGTGAGCAAATGGCTCATTGAAAAGAAGAGTGTAACACTGTAAAATGAATTCTCACATCACCAAACAGTTTCTCAGAAAGGTTCTTCCTAGTTTTTAATCTCAGGATATTTCCTTTTCTGCTATAGACTTTAATATGCTCCCAAATATCCCTTTGCAGATTAAATGAAAACAGTGTTAGCAAACTACCACATGAAAAGAAAGGTGTAAATCTGTAAGATGAATTCACACATCTCAAAGAACTTTCTCAGAAAGCTTCTTTCTAGTTTTTATCTGAGGATATTTCTTTAGTGACCTTGGACTTCAATGCAATCCAAAATATCCCTTCTCAGATTCCCCAAAAACAGTGCTACCAAACTGTTCAATTAAAAGGATGGTGTAACTCTGTGAGATGAACTCAGACATCACAAAGCAGTTTCTCAGAAAGATTCTTTCTAGTTTTTATCTGAGGATATTTCCTTTTTCACTGTAGGTCTCAATGCGCTCAAAAATATCCCTTTGCAGATTCCAGGGATACTGTGTTTGCAAACTGCTCCATGAAAATAAAGGTGTAACTGTGGGATTAATTAACACATCAGAAAGTACTTTCTCAGAAAGCTTCTTTCTAGTTTTTATATGAGAATATTTCCTTTGTCACCATAAGCTTCAAGGCACTCTGAAGTATCCATTGCAGCATCCAAGAAAAGAGTATTCGGAACTACTCAATGAAAAGAACAATGAAACTCTGTGAGGAGAATTCACACATCACAACGCGGTTTCTCAGAAAGCTTCTTTCTGGTTTTTATCTGAGGATATTTCCTTTTTTACCTTAGGCCTCAATGTGCTCCCAAATATCCCTTTACAGAACCCAGTTAAGCAGTGTTATCAAACTTCGCTATGAAAATAAAGGTGTAACTCTTTGAGATGAATTAATAAATCAGAAAGAACTTTTTCAGAAACTTTCTTTCTAGTTTTTACCTGAGGATATTTCCTTTGTCACCATAGGCTTCAATGTGATACAACATATTCCTTCTCAGATTACCCAAAAACAGTGCTACCAAACTGATCCAGGAAAAGGATCGTGTAACCCTGTTAGATGAATTAACACATCAGAAATTGGTTTCTCGAAAGCTTTTTTCTAGTTTTTATATGATGGCATTTCTGTTGTCACCAGAATTTTCAATGCGCTGCAAAATATCCCATTGCAGATTCCAAGAAAACAGTGTTAGCAAACTGCTCAATGAAAACTACAGGGTAATACTGTGAGATGAATTCACACATCACAAAGCAGTTTCTCACAAAGATTCTTTCTACTTTTTATCTGAGATTATTTTCTTTTTCACCGTGGGTCTCAATGCACTCCAATGTATACCTTTGCAGATTCCATGGAAAGAGTGTCAGCAAACTGATCAATTAAAAGAATGTTGTAACTCTGTACGATGAATTCACACACTACAAAGAAGTTTCTCAGAAAGCTTCTTTCTAGATTTTATCTGAGGATATTTCCTTTGTCACCATAGGCTTCAATGCATTCCAAAATATCCCTTCTCAGATTCCCCAAAAACAGTGCTACCAAGCTTATCCATGAAAAGAATCATGTGACTCTGGAAGATGAATTCACGTATCACAAAGATGTTTCTCAGAAAACATCTTTCTAGTTTTTATAGAAGATATTTCCTTTTTCACCATATTCCTCAATACACTCTCGAATATCCCATTGCAGATTAATCGAAAAAATTGTTAGCTAACTTCTCAATGAAAAGAACGATAAAACTCGGTGAGATGAATTCACACATCACAAAGCAGTTTCACAGAAAGCTTCTTCTTGGTTGTTATCTGACGATATTTCCTTTGTCATCAAGGGCTTCAAGGCACTCCTAAATAACTCCTCTCAGGTACCACAAAAACAATGATGCTGAATTGCTCCATCAAAAAAAAGGTTAAACTCTATGAGATGAACACACACATCACAAAACCGTTTCTCAAAAAGCTTCTCTCCAGTTTTTACCTGAAGGTATTTACTTTTTAACCATAAGCCTCTAGGAGCTCCTGAATATAACTTTGCAGATTCCATAAAAATAGTGCTACCAAGCTGCTCAAAGAAAACAAAGGTGTAACTCTGTGTGATGAATTCACCCAAAACAAAGAAATTTCTCAGAAAGATTCTTTCTAGTTTTTATTTCAGGATATTTCCTTTTCCACCATTGGCTTCCATGCTCTCCCAAATATCCCTTTGCAGATTCCACGAAAACAGTGTTAGCAAACTGTTCCATCAAAGGAAATATGTAACTCTTGAGATGAGCTCTCACATCACAAAGATTTTCTCAGAAAGCTTCTATGTAGTTTTTAATCTGAGGATATTTCCCTTGTCACCACAGGCTTCTATGTTATCTAAAATATCCCTTCTCAGATTCCCCAAATACTGTGCTACCAAACTGCTCCTTGAAAAGAATCATGTAAGTCAGTGAGATGAATTCACACATCACAAAGCAGTTTCTCAGAAAGTTTCTTTCTAGTTAATATAAGAGGTTATTTCCTTTTTCACTATAATACTCAATGCGCTCCCAAATATCCCTTTGCAGATTCCACCAAAGCACTGTTAGCAAACTACTGCATGAAAAGAAAGGTGCAACTCTGTGAGTTGAATTCACACATCACAGAGAACTTTCTCAGAAAGTTTCTAGTTTTTATCTGAGGAAATGTCCTTTGTCACCATAGGCTTTGATGCGCCGCAAAATATCACTTCACAGATTCGTCAAAAACACTGCTACCAAATGGATCCATGAAAAGGATCCTGTAACTCGGTGAGTGAAATTAACACATCACAAAGCAGTTTCTGAGAAAGCTTCTTTCTGGTTTTTATATGAGGATATTTCCATTGTCACCATAAGTTTCAATGCACTCTGAAATATCCCATTGCGGATTCCAAGAAAACAATGGTAGCAAACTGTTCAATGAAAACAACAGTGTAACTCTGTGAGATGAATTCACACATCACAATACAGTTTCTCAGAAAGCTTCTTTCTAGTTTTTATCTGAGGATATTTTCTTTTTCACCATAGTCCTCAATGTGCTCCCAAATATCCCTTTTCAAATTGCACGAAAACAGTGTAAGCAAACTGCTAAATGAAAAGTAAGGTGTAACTCTGTGAGACGAATTTACATATCACAAAGAACTTCTGCAGAAAGCTACTTTCTAGTTATTATCTGATGGCATTTTCTTTCTCAACTTACAGTTCAATGTGGTCCAGAATACCCCTTCTCAGATTCACCAAAATCCAGAGCTCTATGAAAAGAATCGTGTAACTGTGTGAGATGAATTAACACATCAGAAAGAGGTTTCTCAGAAAGCTTCTTTCTAGTTTTTATATTAGGATATGTCCTTTGTCACCATAAGCTTCAATAAGCTCTAAAATATCAGAATGCAGATTCCAAGACAACAGTGTAAGCAACTGCTCAATGCAAAGAACAGTGTGTCTGTGAGCTGAATGCATACGTTGCAAAACAGTTTCTCTAAATCTTCTTTCTAGTTTTTATCTGAGGATAATTCCTTTTTCACCATTTTCCTCAAGGTGCTAGTGAATATCCCATGGCAGATTCCCCCCAAAAAAGTGTTAACAAACTTCTCAATGAAAAGTACAGTGTAACTCTGTGAGATGAATTCACACATCACAAAGAGGTTTCTTTGAAAGTTTCTTTCTAGATTTTATCTGAGGATATTTTCTTTGTTACCATAGGCTTCAATGTGATACAAAATATCCCTTCTCAGATTAACTGAAAACAGTGCTACCAAACTGCTCCCTGGGAAGAATTGTGTAACTCTGTGAGATGAATTCATAAATAACAAAGCAGTTTCTCAGAAAGGTTCTTTCTAGCTTTTGTCTGAGGATATTACCTTTTTCACCATTTGCCTCAAGATGCTAGTGAATATCACTTTGTAGATTCCACGAAAAGAGTGTTAGCAAACAGCTCCATGAAAAGAAAGGTGTAAACCTGTGAGATGAATTCACACATCACAAAGCAGTTTCTCAGAAAGGTTATTTTTGGTTTATGTCTGAGAATGCTTCTTTGTCTCCATAAGCTTCAATGCACTCTGAAATATCCCAATGCAGATTCCAAGAAAACAGTGTTAGCAAACTGCTCAATAAAATGAATAGTGTAACTCTGTGAGATTAATTCACACATGACAAAGCAGTTTCTCACAAAGCTTCTTTCTAGTTTTCATCTGAAGGTATTTCCCTTTTCACTATAGGCCTCAATACACTCTCAAATATCCCTTTGCAGATTTCATGAAAACAATGTTAGCAAGGTGCTCTATGAAAAGAAAAGTGTAACTCCGTGAGATTAATTCACACATCACAAAGAACTTTCTCAGAAAGTCTCTTTCCAGTTTTTATCTGAGGATATTTCCTTTGTCACCATATTTCTACGCAATCCAATATATTCCTTCTCAGATTCCTCAAAAACAGTGCTACCAAACTGATGCATGAAAAGAATCTTATAACTCTGTGAGATGAATTAAGACATCACAAAGGGTTTTTACAGAAAGCTTCTTTCTAGTTTTTGTCTGAGGATATTTCCTTCATCACCATAAGCTTCAAAGTGCTCTGAAATATTCCATTGCATATTCCACAAAAACAATGTCAGCAAACTCCTACATGAAAAGAAAGGTGCAACTCTGTGAAATGAATTCAAACATCAGAAACAACTTTCTCAGAAAGTTTCTTTCTAGTTTTTATCTGAGGATATTTCCTGTTTCACCATTTGCCTCAATGTGCTCATGAATATCCCTTTGCAGGTGCTAGGAAAATAGTGTTAGCACACTGCTCCATAAAAGGAAAGGTGTAAATCTGTGAGATGAATTCACACATTGCAAAGTAGTTTCTCAGAAAGCTTCTTTTTGGTTTTTGTCAGAGGATATTTCCTTTTTCACCAGAGGCTTCAATGATCTCCAAAATATCCTATTGCAGATTCCACAAAAACAATGTCATCAAACTGCTCAATGAAAACCACAGTGTTACTCTGTGAGATGAATTCACACATGATGAAGAAATTTCTCAGAAATCGTCTTTCTAATTTTTAATTAAGGATATTTCCTTTGTCACCATAAGCTTCAATGTGACCCAAAATATCCCTTCTCAGATTCCACAAAACAGTGCTAACAAACTGTTACATGAAAAGAATGGTGTAACTCTGTGAGATGAATTCACATATCCCAAAGGTGTTTCTCAGAAAACTTTTTTCTAGTTTTTATCTGTGTATATTTCCCGTTTCACCGTATTAATGCACTCCCCAATATCCCATAACAGATTAATCGAAAAAAGTGTTAGCAAAGTTGTCATTGAAAAGAACGGGGTAAGTCTGTGAGATGACTTCACACATTACAGAACAGTTACACAGAAAGCTTCTTTTTAGACTTTTATCTGTGAATATTTCCTTTGTCACCATAGGCTTCAATGTACTCCCAAATATGTTACTGCAGACTGCACGAAAACTGTGATATCATACTGCTCAATGAAAAGAATGGTGAAACATTGTAAGATGAATTCATACATCACAAAGGTGTTTTTCAGAAGGCTTCTTTCTAGTTTTTATCTGAGGAAAGTTCATTTTCTGCTATAGGCATCAAAAGGCTCCTGAATATCTCATTGCAGATTCCATGAAAACAGTATTAGCAAGCTGCTCCAGGAAAAGAAAGGTGTTACTCTGTGAGATGAATTCACACATCACAAAGAGCTTTCCCAGATAGCTTCTTTCTAGTTTTTATCTGAGGATATTTCATTTGTCAACATAGGCTTCAACGTGATCCAAAATATCCCTTCTCGGATTCCCCAAAAACACTGCTAAGAAACTGTTCCATGAAGAAAATCGTGAAACTCTGTGAGATGAATTAACACATTGGAAAGTGATTTCTCAGAAAGCTTCTTTCTAGTTTTTATATGAGGATATTTCTTTTGTCACAATATGTCTCAAAGCACTCTCAATTATCCATTTGCAGATTCCAAGAAAACAGTGTTTGCAGACTGCCCAATGAAAAGAACAGTGTAACTCTGTGAGATGAATTCACACATCACAAAGCGGTTTCTCAGTAAGTTTCTTTCTCATTTATATCTGATTATACTTCCTTTGTCACCATAGGTTTCAATGCAATGGAAAATATCCCTTCTCAGTTTCCCCAAAAACAGTGCTACTAAACTGCTCCGTGAACAGAATCATGTAACTCTGTGAGATGAATTCACAAATCACATAGCAGATTCTCAGGAAGCTTCTTTCTAGTTTTTCTCTGAGGATATTTCCTCTGTCACAATAGGCTTCAATGCAATCTGAAATATCCTATTGCAGATACCAGGAAAACAGTATAAGCAAACTGCTCAATGAAAAGAACAGTGTAACCCTGTGAGATAAATTCACACATTACAAAGCAGTCTCTCAGAAAACTTCCTTTTGGATTTGTCTGAGGATATTTCCTTTGTCACCATAGGCTTCAATGACATGCCAAATATCCTGTTGCAGTTTCCAGGAAGACAGTGTTATCAAACTACTAAATGAAGAAAACAGTATACATCTTTAAGATGAATTCACAAATCACAAAGAACTTTCTCAGAAAGTTTCTTTGTAGTTTTTGTCTGAGGATATTTCCTTTGTCACCATAGGCTTCAATGCGATCCAAACTATCCCTTCTCAGATTCCCCAAAAACAGGGCTACCAATCTGATCCATGAAAACAATCGTGTAACTATATTAGATGAAATAACAAATCACAAAGCTGTTTGTAAGGAAAATTTTTTCTAGGTTTTTATCTGAGGATATTTCCCTTGTCATCATGGGCTTCAATGTGCTCCCATATATCCTATTGCAGATTCCATGAAAACAGTGTTATGCAACTGCTCAATGAAAAGTATAGTGTAACTCTGTGAGATCATTTCACGTATCACAAAGCAGTTACTCAGAAAGCAACTTTCTAGTTTTGATCTGAGGGTGTTTCCTTTTTCACCCTAGGCCACAAAGCTCTCCCAATTATCCCATTGCAGATTCAATGACAACAGAGTTAGCAAACTGCTCGATGGAAAGAAAGGTGTAACTCTGTGAGATGAATTCACAAATCACAAAGCAGATGCACAGAAGGCTTCTTTCTAGTTTTTGCCTGAGGATATTTCTTTTGTCACCATAGGCTTCAATGTGCTCCCAAATATCCTACTGCAGGTTCAACAAATACAGTGTTTTCAAACTGCTCAATGAAAAGAATCATGTAAGTATGAGAGATGAGTTCACACATCACAAAGAATTTTCTCAGAAAGCTTCTTTCTAGTTTTTATCTGAGTATATTCCCTTTCACATAGACTTCAATGCAATCCCAAATATACCTTCTCAGATTTCCCGAAAAGAGTGCTATCTAAATGATCCAAGAGAAGAATTGTGTAACACTCTGAGATGAATTCAAAAATCACAAAGCAGTTTCTCAGAAAGATTCTTTCTAGCTTTTGTCTGAGGATATTTCCTTTGTCACCATAAGCTTCAATGCACTCCAAAAAGTCCCATTGCAGATTCCATGAAAATGGTGTTATCAAACTGCTCAATGAAAGGTACAGTGTAACTCTGTGAGATGAATTCACATGTCACAAACTGGTTTCTCAGAAAGCTTCTTTCTAGTTTTTATATGAGGACATTTGCTTTGTCACCATGAGCTTCAATGCGCTCCAAAATATCTGTTTGCAGATTCCAAGAAAACAGTGTTAGCAAACTGCTCAATGAAAACAACATTGTAACTCTTTGAGATGAGTTCAAACATCAAAAAGCAGTTTCTCAGAAAGATCCTTTCTAGCCGGTGG
The DNA here is from genome assembly GCF_003255815.1 of Theropithecus gelada. Classification (NCBI taxonomy): domain Eukaryota; kingdom Metazoa; phylum Chordata; class Mammalia; order Primates; family Cercopithecidae; genus Theropithecus; species Theropithecus gelada. Next base: position 2,485,349 of record NC_037688.1, read on the forward strand.
CTCAAGCCTGTAATCCCAGCACTTTCAGAGGCCAAGATGGGAGGATCACGAGGTCAGGAGATCGAGACCATCCTGGCTAACACAGTGAAACCCCATCTCTACTAAAAATACAAAAAACTAGCTGGGCGAGGTGGCGGGCGCCTGTAGTTCCAGCTGCTCGGGAGGCTGAGGCAGGAGAAAGATGTAAACCCAGGAGGCGGAGCTTGCAGTGAGCTGAGATCCGGCCACTGAACTCCAGCCTGGGCAACAGAGCAAGACTCCATCTCAAAATAAAAAAATATTTTCTAGCCTTTATGGGTGCATATTTGCTTTTTCACCTTAGGACCCAATGCATTCCCAAATATCCCTTTACAGATTCCATAAAATCAGTGTTATCAAACTGCCCCATGAAAAGAAACATGTAACTCTGTGAGATGAAATCACAAATCATGAGGAAGATTCTCAGAAAGCTTCTTTCTAGTTTTGATCTGAAGATATTTACTTTGTCACCATAGGCTTCAATGTGATCCAAAATATCCCTTCACAGATTCCCCAAAAACAGTACTACCAAACTGCACAATGAAAAGTATCATGTAACTCTGTGACATGAATTCACAAATCACAAAGCAGTTTCTCAGAAGGCTTCTTTCTAGTTTGTCTCTGAGGATATTTCTTTTCTCATCATAAGTCTTAATGCGCTTGTGATATACCTTTGAAGATTCCAATAAAATAGTTTCAGGAAACTGCTCAAAGGAAAGAATGGTGTAAATCTGTGAGATGCATTCACACATCACAAAGAAGTTTCTCAGAAAGATTATTTCTACTTTTGATCTAACAATATTTCCTTTTTCACCATAGGCCTCAATTCGCTCCCAAAAATCCTTTTGTTGATTCCACAAAAACAGTGTTAGCAAACTGCTCCATTTAAAACAAAGGTGTTACTCTGTGAGATGAATACTCACATCACAAAGAAGTTTCTCATAAGATTCTTTCTAGTTTTTATCTGAGTATATTTCCTTTGTCTCCATAGGCTTCAATGTGATCCAAAATATCTCTTCTCAGGTTCCTGTAGAACAGCGCTACCAGACTGCTCCTGTAAAAGAAAGGTGTAACTCCCAGAGATGAATTCACAAATCACAAAGTAGTTTCTCAGAAATCTTTTTGCTATTTTTTGTGTGAGGCTATATCATTTGTTACCATAAGCTTCAAAGCACTTTGAAATATCCCATTGTACATTTCAAGAAAACAGGTTTAGCAAACTGCTCAATGAAAAGAACAGTGTTACACTGTGAGATGAATTCACACATACAAAGAAGTTTCTCAGAAAGTTTCTTTCTAATTTTTATCTAATTATATATCCTTTGTCACCACAATATTCAATGTGATATAAAATATCCCTTTACAAATTCCCCAAAAACAGTGCTACCAAAGTACTCCATAAAAGAAAGCTGGAACTTCTCTGAGATGAATTCAAAAATTAAGATGTAGTTTGTCAGAAATCTACAATGGGAGAGTTTTGAGCACATTGATGCTTATGGTGACAAAGGAAATATCCTCATATAAAAATTAGAAAGAAGCTTTTTGAGAAACTGCTTTGTGATGTGTTAGTTTATCTCACAGAGTTACACAATTCATTTCATGGATCAGTTTGGTAGCACTGTTACTGAGGAATCCGAGTAGGGATAATTTTGACAGCTTTGAAGCCTATGGTGACAAAGGAAATATCCTCAGATAAAATCTAGAAAGAAGCTTTCTGAGAAACTGCTTTGTAATGTGTGAATTAATCTCACAGAGTTACACCTTTCTTTTCATGGAGCAGTTTGTTGGCACTGTTTTTGGGGAATCTGAGAAGGGATATTTTGGATTGCCTTGAAGCTTATGATGACAAAGGAAATATCCTCAGATAAAAACTAGAAAAAAGCTTTCTGAGACAGTTCCTTGTGATCTGTGAATTCTTCTCACACGGTTACTCCTTTCTTTTTGTGGAGCACTTTGCTAACACTGTTTTCGTGGAACTGCAAATGGATATTTGGGAGCACATTGAGGCCTATAGTGAAGAAGGAAATATCCTCACATAAAAGTATAAAGAAGCTTTCTGAGAAACTGCTTTGTGATGTGTGAAATCATCTCACATAGTAGCACCATTCTTTTCTTATATCAGTTGGCAGCACTGTTTTTGGGGAATCTGAGAAGGATTTCTTTGATTGCATCGAATTCTATGTTGACAAAGGAAATATACTCAGATAAAAGCTGGAAAGAATCTTTCAGAGAAACTGCCTTGTGATGTGTGTATTCATCTCACAGAGTAGCACGATTCTTTTCTTGGAGTAGTTGGGTAAAATTGTTTTTGTGGAATCTTCAATAGGATATTCGGGATCACATTGAAGCTTATGGTGACAAAGGAAATATCCTCAGATAAAAACTAGAAAGAAGCTTTCTGAGAAACTGCTTTCCAATATCTGCATTCATCTCAGAGAGGTACAATGTTGTTTTCATTGAGCAGTTTGTGGTCACTGTTTTCTTGGAATCTGCATTTGGCTCGGATATTTTGGAGTGCATTGAAGCTTATGGTGGCAAAAGAAATATTCTCTTACAAAAACGAGAAAGAAGCTTTCTGATAAACCACTTTGTGATGTTATAATTCATGTAACAGAGTTACACAATTATTTTCATGGATCATTTTGGTAGCACTGTTTTTGGGAAATCTGCAATAGGATATCTGGGAGTGAATTAAAGCCTATGGTGACAAGGGAAATATCGTCAGAGAAAAAAAAAAAAAAAGAAACTTTTTGAGAAACTGCTTTGTGATGTGTGAATTCACCTTTATTTTCATGGAGCTCTTTACTAACACTATTTTTGTGGGATCTGCAAAGAGATATTCATGAGTGCATTGAGGTCTTTTTTGAAAAGCAAAAATATCCTCACACTAAAACTAGAAAGAAACTTTCTGAGAAACTTTTTTGTGATGTGTGAATTCATCACAGAGAGTTACAATGTTGTTTTCACTGAGCTGTTTACAAACACTGTTTTCTTGGAATCTACAATCAGATCGGTTATTTCAGAGTGCATTTAAGCTTATGGAGACAAAGGAATTATCCTCGTATAAAAACAAGAAAGAAGCTTTCTGAGAAACCGCTTTGTGATGTGCTAATTGATCTCACAGAGTTACATGAGTCTTTTCATGGATCAGTTTTGTAGCACTGTTTTGGGGGAATGTGCAATATGATATTTGGGAGCGCATTGAAGCATATGGTGACAAAGGAATTATCCTCAGACAAAAACCAAAAAGAATCTTTCTGAGAAACTACTTTGTGATGTGTGAATTCATCTCAAAGATTTACACCTTTCTTTTCATGGAGCAGTTTGCTAAAACTATTTTCGTGGAATCTGCAAAGAGATATTTGCAAGCACATTGAGACCTATTTTGAAAAAGGAAATATCCTCACACAAAATCTAGAAAGAAGCTTTCTGAGAAACTGCTTTGTGATGTGTTAATTTATCTCACAGAGTTACACAGTTCTTTTAATTGAGCAGTTTGCTAACACTGTTTTCTCAGAATCTGTAATGGGATATTTCAGGTCGCATTGAGGCATACGGTGATAAAAGAAATATCCTCTGACAAAAATTAGGATGAAGCTTTCTGAGAGACTGCTTTCTAATTTGTGAATTCATTTCACAGAGTTACATGATTGTTTTCATGGAGAAATTTGTTAAAACTGTTCTTAGGGAATCTGAGAAGGGATATTTTGGATCAGGTTGAAGCCCATGCTGACAAAGGAAATATCCTTGGTAAAAACCAGAAAGAAGCTTTCTGAGAAAGTTCTTTGTGATGTGTGAATTCATCTGACAGAGTTATAACTTTATTTTCATGGAGAAGTATGCTAACACTGTTTTTGTGGAATCTGCAAAGGGATATATGGGAGCACATTGAGGCCTATAGAGAAAAAGGAAATATCTTCAGCTGAATAATAGAAAGAAGCTTTCTGAGAAACTACTTTGTGATGTGTGAATTCGTCTCGCCGAGTTACACCATTCTTGTCATAGAGCAGTTTGCTAACATTGTTTTGTGGAATCTGCAGTAGGATGTCTGGGAGCGCATTGAAGACTATGATGACAAAGGATATATTCCCAGTTTAAAACCAAAAAGAAGCCTTCAGAGGAACCACTTTGTGATGTATGAATTCACCTCACAGATTTACACAGTTATTTTCATGAATCAGTTTGGTAGCACTGTTTTTGGGGAATCTGAGAAGTAATATTTTAGAACTCAGTGAAGCCTATGGTGACAAAGAAAGTATCCTCAGATAAAAACCAAAAAGAACTTTCTGAGAAACTGCTTTGTGATTTGTGAATTCATCTCACAGAGTTACACTGTTATTTTCATTAAGCAGTTTGTTAACACTGTTTTCTTGGATTCTGCATTGGGATATTATGGAGCGCACTGAGTCCTACGGTGAAAAAGGAAATATTCTTTGTCAACATAAGCTTCAATGCCCTCATGAATATCCCTTTGCAGATTCCACGAAAATAGTGTTAGCAAATAGCTCCATGAAAATAAAGGTTTAAATCTCTGAAAGGAATTCACACATCACAAAGCAGTTTCTCAAAAAATTTTTTGTCTGAGTATATTTCCTTTGTCACCATAGGCTTCAATTCACTCCCAAATATCCTATTTCAGATTCGCCAAAAACAGTGCTACCAAACTGATCCATGAAAAGAATCGTGTAACTCGGTTAGATGAATTATCACATCACAAAGCGGTTTCTCAGAAAGCTTCTTTCTAGTTTTTATAAGAGAATATTCCCTTTGTCACCATCAGCTTCAATGCACTCTGAAATATCTGATCTGATTGCAGATTCCAAGAAAACAATGTTCACAAACTGTGCAATGAAAATAACATTGTACCTCTCTGAGATGAATTCAGACACTAGAAAGCAGCTTTCTCAGAAAGCTTCTTTCTAGTTTTTATCTGAGGATATTTTCTTTGTCACCACAGGCTTCAATGCAATTCAAAATATTCCTTCTCAAGTTCCCCAAAAACAGTACTCCCACACTGCTTCATGAAAATTGTGGTGTAACTCTGTGAAATGAATTCTCACATCACAAAACTGTTTCTCAGAAGGCTTCTTTCTAGTTTTTATCTGAGGATGTTTCCTATTTCACCATATTCCTCATTGCGCTCCTGAATATCCCTTTGCAGATACCATGAAAACAGTTTTAGCAACCTGCTCCAAGAAAAGAATTGTGCTACTCTGTGAGATGAACACTCACATCATAAAGCAGTTTCTCAGAAAGCTTCTATCTAGTTTTTACCTGAGAATGTTCCCTTTTTCACCATAGGCTACAATGCGACCCAAAATACCCCTTCTCAGATTCTAGAAAAAGAGTGCTACCAAAATATCCCATAAAAAGAATCGTGTAAATCTGTGAGATGAATTCAAAAATCAGAAAGCAGTTTCATAGAAAGCTTCTTTTTAATTTTTATCTGAGGATATTTACTTTTTCACCACCAGCCTCATTGCGCTCATGAATAACCCTTTGAAAATTCCATGAAAATAGTGTTAGGAAATTGCTCCATGAAAAGAAAAGTGCAAATCTGTGAGATGAATACACAACACAAATAGTTTCTCCGAAAGCTTCTTTTTGGTTTTTTGTCTATGGATATTTCATTTGTCACCATAAGCTTCAATGCGCTCCAAAACATCCTATTGCAGATTCCACGAAAACAGTTTTACCAAACTGCTCTAAGAAAAGAATCATGCTACTCTGTGAGGTGAATACACACACCACAAAGCAGTTTCTCCGAAAGCTTCCTTCTAGTTTTTATCTGAAGATATTTCCTTTTTCACCATAGGCTTCAATCCGATCCAAAATATCCCTTCTCAGATTCCTCAAAAACAGTGCTACTAAACTACTCCACGAAAAGAATGGTGTAAATCTGTGAGATGAATTCACAAATCACAAAGCAGTTTCGCAGAAAGCTTCATTCTAGTTTTTATATGACGATATTTCCTTTGTCACCATAAGCTTCAATAGGCTCTGAAATATTTGATTGCAGATTCTAAGAAGACAGTGTTAAAAAACTGCTTAATGAAAACAACAACGTTGTAACTCTCCAACATGAATTCTCACATTACAAACAAGTTTCTCAGAAAGATTCTTTCTAGTTTTTGTCGGAGAATATTTCCTTTGTCTCCATAAGATTCAATGTGCCCTGAAATATCCCATTGCAGATCCTAAGAAAGCAGTGTAAGCAAACTTCTCAATGAAAAGAACAGTGTAACTCTGTGAGATGAATTTACACATCACAAATCAGATTCTCAGAAAGCTTCTTTCTAGTTTTTGTCTGAGGATATTTCCTTTTTCACCATGGGCCTCAATGAGCTCACAAATACCCCTTTGCAGATGCCACAAAAATAGTGTTAGCAAACTTCTCAATGAAAAGAATGGTGTAACTCTGTGAGATGAATTCACACATCACAAAGCAGATTCTCAGAAAGTTTTTTTGTTTCTTATCTGAGGATATTTCCTTTGCCACCACAGGCTTCAATGTGATCCAAAATATCCCTCTCAGATTCCCCAAAAACAGTGCTACAAAAGTGATCCATGAAAAGAGTCGTGAAACTCCGTGAGATGAATTCACACAGCACAAAGAAGTTTTTCAGAAAGTTTCTTTCTAGATTTTATCTGAGAATATTTTCTTAGTCACCATAGGCTTCAATGCAATCCAAAATATTCCTTCTCAGATCCCCCAAAACAGTGCTACCAAACTGTTCCATTAATAGAATGGTATAACTCTGTGAGATGAATTCACATATCAAAAACCTGTTTCTCAGAATACCTATCAAAGCTATTTATCCAGTAGCTTCTCTACAGTTTTTGTCTGAAGTTATTTCCTTTTTTACTGAAAGCCTGTAGGAACTCCCCAATATCCCTTTGCCGATTACATTAAAACAATGCTACCAAACTACTCAAGGAAAACAATGGTTTAATTCTGTGTGATGAATACACACATCACAAACAAATTTCTCAGAAAGCTTCTTTCTAGTTTTTATCTCAGGATATTTCCTTTTCCACATTGGCTTCCATGTGCTTCCAAATATCCCTTATCAGACATGACAAAAATAGTGCTAACAAAGGGCTCCATGAAAAGAATCATGTAATTCAGTGACATGAATTGACATATAACAAAGCGATTATCAGAAAGTTTCTTTCTAATTTTTGTCTGAATATATTTCCTTACCCTAAGCTTCAATGCATTCCCAAATACAACATTAATATCGCAGATTCCATGAAAAGAGTATTATCAAACTATTCAATGAAAAGAATGGTGTAAATCTGTGAGATGAATTCAAACATCAGAAAGCAGTTTCTTTGAAAGCTTCTTTCTAGTTTTTATCTGAGAATACTTCCTATTCACTGTAGGCTTCAATGTGCTCCCAAATATCCCTTTGCAGGTTCCACAAGAACAGTGTTATCAAACTGCTCCAAGAAAAGAAAGGTGTAACGCTCTGAGATGAAGTCACACATCACAAAGCAGTTTCTCAGAAATCTTCTTCTGAGGATATTCCCTTTCTCACAGCAGGCTTCATTGCACTCTCGAATATTACTTTGCAAATTCCAACAAAACAGTGTTAGAAAACTGTTCCATGAAAAGAAAGGTGTAACTGTGTGAGTTGAATTCACATAAAATAAAGAACTTTCTCAGAAAGCTTCTTTCTAGTTTTTATCTGAGGATATTTGATTTTTCACCATAGTATTCGATGCCCTCCCAAATATCTCTTGGCAGATTCCATGAAAAGAGTGTTATCAAACTGCTCCATGAAAAGAAATGTGTAACTCTGTGATATGAATTCGCACATCATGAAGAAGTTTCTCAGAAAGTTTCTTTCTAGTTTTTATCTGAAGATATTTCCTTTGTCACTGTAGGCTTCAATGCCATCCAAATATCCCTTCTCAGATTCCCTAAAAACAGTGCTACCACACTGTTCCATGAAAAGAATCATGTAAATCAATGAGGTGAATTCACAAATCACAAAGCAGTTTCTCAGGAGTCTTCTTTCTAGTTTTTGTCTGAGGATATATCATTTGTCTCCCTAAGCTTTAATGCACTCTGAAATATCCCATTGCAGATTCCAAGAAAACAGCGTTAGAAAACTGCTCAATGAAAAGAAGAATGTAACTCTGTGAGATGAATTCACACATCACAAAGCAGTTCTCAGAAAGCTTGTTTTGTTTATTTTCTGAGGATATTTCCTTTGTCACCTAGGCTTTAATGCACTCCAAAATATCCTATTGCAGATTCCACAAAAACAGTGCTATCAAACTGCTCAATGGAAAGTTCGGTGTTACTCTGCGAGATGAATTCACACATCACAAAGAACTTTCTCAGAAAGCTTCTTTCTAATTCTTATTTGAGGATGTTTCCTTTGTCACCCTAGGCGTCAATGCGATCCAAAATATCCCTTCTCAGACTGCCCAAAAACAGGCCTACCAAACTGCTCCATGAGAAGCATCATGTAACTCTGTGAGATGAATTATTGCATCAGAAAGCATTTTCTCAGAAAGCTTCTTTCTAGTTTTTACATGAGGGAATTCCTTTGGTCACTTTAAGCTTCAATGCGCTCTCAAATATCCCTTTGCAGAATCCAAGATAATGGTGTTAGGAAACAGCTCAATGAAAAGAATGGCGTAACTCTGTGAGATGAATTCACACATCGAAAGAAGTTTCTCAGAAAGACTCTTTCTAGTTTTTATCTGATATTTCCTTTTTCACCATAAGTCTCATTGCACTCTCAAATATCCCTTTGCAGATTCCACCAAAACAGTGTTAGCAAACTGCTCCATGAAAAGAAAAATGTAACTCTGTGAGTTGAATTCAAAAATCACAAAGAACTTTCTAAGAAAGCTTCTTTCTAGTTTTTATCTGAAGCTATTTCCTTTGTCACCATAGGCCTCAATGCAATCCAAAATATCCCTTCTCAGATTCCCCAAAAACAGTGCTACCAAACTGCTCCATGAAACGAATCATGTAACTCTGTGAGATGAACTCACAAATCATGAAGCAGTTTCTCAGAAATCATCTTTCTAGCTTTTGTCTGAAGATATTTCCTTTTGCACCATAGGTCTCAATAAGCTCACGAACATCCCTTTGCAGGTTCCACGAAAACAGTGTCACAAAACTGCTCCATGAAAATAGTGGTGTAAATCTGTGAGATGAATTAACACATCACAAAGTAGTTTCTCGATGTTTCTTTTTGGTTTTCTGTCTGAGGATATTTCCTTTGACACCATAGGCTCAATGTGTTAAAAAATATCCTACTGCAGATTCCACGAGGACAGTGGTAGCAAACTGCTCCATAAAAGGAATCATGTAACTCTGTGAGATGAATTCACACATCACAAAGAAGTTTTTCAGAAAGTTTCTTTCTAGTTTTTATCTGAGGATATTTGCTTTGTGAACCTAGGTTTCAATGCTATCCAAATTATCCCTTCTCAGATACCAATAAAACAGTGCTACAAAACAGCTCCATGAAAAGAATGGTGTAACACTGTGAGATGAATTTACACATCCCAAAATTGTTTCTCAGAAAGCTTCTTTCTAGTTTTCATCTGAGAATATTTCCATTTTCACCATATTCCTCAATGTGCTCCTGAATATCGAATTGCAGATTGAACGAAAAATGTGTTAGCAAATTTCTCAATGAAAAGAACTTTGAAACTCTGTGAGATGATTTCACACATGACAAAGGAGTTTCGCAGTAAGCTTCCTTTTGGTTTTTACCTGAGGATATTTCCTTTGTCAACACAGACTTCAATGTGCTCCCAAATACCCTATTGCAGATTCCACAAAAACAGTGTTAGCAAACTGCTGAATGAAAAGAACAATGTAACTCTGTTAGATGAATTCACACATTACAAAGCAGTTTCTCAGAAATCTTCTTTCTAGTTTTTACCTGAGGATATTTCCTTATTTGCTATAGACCTCAATGTGCTCCCAAATATTCCTTTGCAGATTCCATGAAAACAGTGTTAGCAAACTGCTCCATGAAAAGAAAGGTGTAACTCTGTGAGATGAATTCACACATCACAAACAACATCCTCAGAAACCTTTCTAGTTTTTATCTGAGAATATTTCCTTTCTCACCATAGATTTTATGAGCTTCCAAATATCCCTTCTCAGACACCACAAAAACAGTGATGTTAAAGTACTCCCTCAACAGAAGCATATAGATCTATGACATCAATGCACATTTCACAAAGGAGTTCCTCACAAAGCTTCTCTCCAGTTTTTAGCTGAAGATATTTCTTTTTTTGCCATTGGACTCTATGCGCTCCCAAAAATCCCTTTGCAGATTCCACAAAAACAATGTTACCAAACTGCTCCATGAAAAGAAAGGGGTAACTGCAAGATGAATTCACACATCATGAAGAAGTTTCTCAGAAAGCTTCTTTCTAGTTTTTATCTGAGGATATTTCCTTTGTCACCATAGGCTTCAATGCTCTCTGAAACATCAGATTGCAGATTCCAAGAAAACAGTGTAAGCAAACTACTCAATGCAAAGAACAGTGTACCTCTCTGAGATGAATTCACCCATCACAAAGCAGTTTTTCAGAAAGCTTCTTTCTAAATTTTATCTGAGGATACTTTCTTTTACTATTCAGGCCTCAAGGCTCTCCTAAATACCCCTTCCGGATTCCAGGAAAACAGTGTTAGAAAACTTCTCCATGAAAAGAAAAGTGTAACTCTGTGAGATGAATTCACACATGATGAAGAAGTTTCTCAGACAGATTCTTTCTATTTTTTAGCTGAGGATATTTCCTTTGTCACCTGAAACTTCAATGCAATAAAATATATCCCTTCTCAGATTCCCCAAAAACAGTGCTACCAAACTGCTCCATGAAAAGAGAGGTGTAACTCTGTGACATCAATTCACAAATCACAAAGGAGTTTCTCAGACATCTTCTTTATAGCTTTTATCAGAAGATATTTCCTTTGTCACCATAGGCTTCAATGTGATCAAAAATATCCCTTCTCAGATTCCCCAAAAACAGTGCTAACAAACTGCTCCATGAAAATAATTGTGTAACTCTATGAGGTGAATACACAAATCACAAAGCAGTTTCTGAGAAAATTTCTTTTTAGTTTTTGTCTGAGGATATTTCCTTTATCACCATAGGCCTCAATGCACTCGTGAATATCCCTTTGCAGATTCCCTGACAACAGGGTTAGCAAACTGCTCCATGAAAACAATGATGTAAATGTGTGAGATAAATTAATACATCACAAAGCAGTTTCTCAGAAAGTTTCTTTTTGATTTCTGTCTGAGGATATTTCCTTTTTCACCGTAGTCTTCAGTATGCTCCAAAATATCCTGCTGCAGATTCCATGAAAACAGTGTTAGAAAACTACTCCAAGAAAAGAATTGTGTAACTCTGTGAGATGAGTTCACATATTACAAAGAAATTTCTCAGAGAGCTTCTTTCCAGTTTTAATCTGAGGTTATTTCCTTTGTCACCAAAGGTTTTAATCCAACCCAAAGTATTCCTTCTCAGACTCCCCAGAAACAGTGCTACCAAGCTGTTCCATGAAAAGAATGGTGTAACTCTGTGAGATGAATTCACATATCACAAAGATGTTTCTCAGAATACTTCTTTCTAATTTTTACCTGACAATATTTCCTTTTTCACAATAGGCCTCCATGCACTACCAAATATCCACTTGAAAATTCCACAAAAAAGGTGTTTAGCAAACTCTTCCATGAAAAAAAGTCGTGTACCTCTGTGAAATAAATTCAGGCATCACAAGGAAGTTTCTCAGAAAGCATCTTTCTATTTAATATCTGAGAATAATTCTTTTGTCACACTAGGCTTCAATGTGATCAAAAATATTCCTTCTGACATTAACCAAAAACAGTGCTACCAAACTTCTCCATGAAAAGAAAGATTAAATCTGTTTGATGAATTCCCACATCACAAAGCAGTTTCTCAGAAAGGTTCTTTTTAGTTTTTGTCTGTGGATATTTCCTTTGTCACCATAAACTTCAATGTGCTCCAAAATATCCCAATGCAGATTCCAAGAGAACAGTGTTAGCAAACTGGTCAAAGAAGCAGCACTGTGAGATGAATTCACACGTCACAAAGCAGTTGCTCAGAAGACTTCTTTCTAGTTTTTATCTGAGATTATTTCCTTTGTCACCATTGTCTTCAAAGCAATCCAAAATATCCCTTCTCAGATTCCCCAAAAACAGCTACCAAACTGCTCCATGAACAGAATCATGTAACTCTGTGAGATGAATTCACAAATCACAAAGAAGCTTCTCAGAAAGCTTCTTTGCAATTTTTATCTGAGGATATTTCCTTTGTCACCATATGCTTCAATGAAATCCGAAGTATCCATTCTCAGATCCCCCCAAAACAGTGCTATCTAACTGTTCCATGAGAAGAAAGGTGTTACACTGTGAGAGGAATTTACACATCATGAAGAACGTTCTCAGAAAACATCTTTCTAGTTTCTTTCTGAGGATATTTCCTTTGTCACCATAGGCTTCAATGTGATCCAAAATATCCCTTCTCAGATTCCCCAAAAGCAGTGCTATCAAACTGCGCCATGAATAGAATTGTGTACCTCTGTGAGATGAATTCAGAAATCACAAAGCACTTTCTCAGAAAGCTTCTTTCTAGTTTTTGTCTGAGGATATTTTCTTCGTCACCCTAAGTTTCACTGTGCTCTGACATATCCCATTGCAGATTCCAAGAAAACAGTGTAAGCAAACTGGTCATTGAAAAGAACAGTATATCTCTGTGTGATGAATTCACACAACACAAGGAAGTTTCTCAGAAAGCTTCTTTCTAGTTTTTATTGGAGGATGTTTCCTTTTACACTATAGGCCTCAACGTGCTCCAGAATATCCTATTTTAGATTACAGGAAAACAGTGTTAGCAAACTGCTCCATGAAAAGAAAGGTGCAACCTGTGAGTTGAATTTACTCATCACAAAGAAGTTTCTCAGAAAGCTTCTTTCTAGTTTTTTCTGTGAGGATATTTCCTTTGTCACCATAGTCTTCAATGCAATACAATGTATACCTTCTCAGATTCCAAAAAAACACTGCTACCAAACTGATCTATGAAAAGAATCGTGTAATTTTGAGATGAATTCACACATCACAAAGCGGTTTCTCAGAAATCTTCTTTCTAGTTTTTATAGGAGGATATTTCCTTTGTCATCCTAAGCTTCAATTGGCTCTGAAATAATCTATTGCAAATTCCAAGAAAACAGTGTTAGCAAACTTCTCAATGAAAAGAACAGTGTAACTCTGTAAGATGAATTCACACATCACAAAGCAGTTTGTCAGAATGCTTCGTTCTAGTTTTTATCTGAGGATATTTCCTTTCTCACCATAGGCCTCATGTCCTCCCAAATATCCCTTTGCAGACTCCACGAAAAGAGTTTCACCAAACTGCTATATAAACAGAAAGGTGTAACTCTGTAAGACAAATTCCCACATCAAAAGCAAGTTTATCAGAAAGCTTCCCTCTTGTTTTTAATCTGAGGATATTTCATTTGTTGCCATAGGTTTCAATGTGATCCAAGATACCCATTCTCAGATTCCCCAAAAACACGGCTACCAAATTGATCTATGAAAAAAAATGGTGTAACTCTGTGAGATGAATTCACAAATCACAAAGCAGTTTCTCAGAAAGCTTCTTTCTAGTTTTTTTCTAAGAATATTTTCTTTGTCACTGTAAGCTTTGACGTGCTTTGAAGTATCCCACTGCAGATTCAAAGAAAACAGTGTTAGCAAACTGCACCATGAAAACGAAGGTGTATCTCTGTGAGACAAATTCACACTTCACAAAGAAATTTCTCAGAAAACTTCTTTCTAGTTTTTATCTGAGGATATTTGCTTTGCCACCATAACCTTCAATGTGATCCAAAATATTCCCTCTCAGATTCGTCATAAACAGTGCTACCGAACTGCTCCATGAAAAGAATCTTGTAATGCTGTGAGAAGAATTAACACATCACAGCATTGTCTCAGAATGCTTCTTTCTAGATTTTATATGAGGCTATTTCCTTTTCTACCATAGGCTTCAATGCGCTCCCAAATATTATTTCTCAGATACCACAAAAACAGTGATGCCAAAGTGCTCCCTCAACAGAAAAGTTTATCTCTATGAGATGAATGCTCACATCACAAAAGAGTTTCTTAGAAAACTTCTCTCCAGTTTTTACCTGAAGAATTTTCTTTATTCACCTTATACCTTTATGTGCTCCCAAATATCCCTCTGCATATTCCACAAAAACAGTGCTACCACACTTTGTAATGAATCAAAAGGTTTATCTCTGTGAGATAAATTCACACTTCACAAAGCAGTTTCTCACGAAGCTTCTTTCTAGTTTTTATCTGAGGATATTTCCTTTTCTGCCTTAGGTTTCAATTCACTCCATAGTATCTCTTCTCAGACACCACAAAAGCAGTGATGTGAAAGTGCTCCCTCAGCAGAAACGTTTATCTCTATTAGATGAATGCACAAATTACAAAGGAATTCCTCAGAAAGCTTCTCTCCAGTTTTTAGTTGAAGATATTTCCTTTTTTGCCATTGGACTCTATGGGCTCCCGAATATCCCTTTGTAGATTCCACAAAGACAGTGTTACCAATCTGCTCAATGAAAAGAAAGGTTTAACTCTGTGAAATGAATTCACATATCACAAAACAGTTTCTCAGAAAGTTTCTTTCTAGTTTAAATCTGAGGATATTTCCTTTTCACCATAGGCTTCAATGAGCTTCCAAATATTTCTTCTTAGATACCACAAAAACAGTGACACTGAACTGCTCAATCAACAAAAAGTTCAACCTCTATGAGAAGAATACACACATCACAAAACTGTTTTGCAAAGCCATTTCTCCATTTTTTATCTGAAGAGGTTTCCTTTTTCACCATAAGTCTCTAGGAGCTCCCAAATATCCCTTTGCAGATTCCACAAAAACAGTGCTACCATGCTGATCCATGAAAAGAATCATGTAACTCCTTGAGATGAATTAACACAGCACAAAGCCATTTCTCAGGAAACTTCTTTCTAGTTTTTTTCTGAGGGTAATTCCTTTTTCACTATAGGCTTCAATGCATGCCAAAATATCTGAGGATATTTCCTTTGTCACCTTAAGCTTCAATGAGCTCCAAAATATCCCATTTCAGATATCAAGAAAAGAGTGTTAGCAAACTGCTCAAAGAAAAGAACAGTGTAACTCTGTAGTTAAATTCAAACATCATAAAGTAGTTTCTCAGAAAGTTTCTTTCTACTTAATATCTTAGGACTTTTTTTTAATACAGGCCTCAATGCACTCCCAAATATCACTTTGCAGATTCCACAAAAACAGTGTTAGCAAACGGCTCCATGAAAACAAAGGTGTATCTCTGTGAGATGAATTCACACATCACAAATAAGTTTCTCAGAAAGCTTCTTTCTAGTTTATATCTGAGGATATTTTCTTTGTCACCATAGGCTTCAAGACAATCCAAAATTTCAATTCTCAGATGCCCCAAAAACATAGCTACCAAATTGCTCCATGATAAGAAAGGTGTTATTCTGTAAGATGAATTCAGAAATCAGAAAGCAGTTTCTCAGAAAGCTTCTTTCTAGTTTTTGTCTGAGGATATCTCCTTTGTCACCGTAAGCTTCAATGCACTCTGAAATATCCCATTGTGGATTACAAGAAAACAACATTAGCAAATTGCTCAATGAAATGAACAGTGTAACTCTGTGAGGTGAATGCACAGATCACAAAACAGTTACTCAGAAGACTTCCTTCTGGTTTTTATCTGAGGATACATCCTTTTTCATTATAGACCTCAATGTGCTCCAAAATATCCCATGACAGATTCCACAAAAACTGCCTTAGCAAACTACTCCATGAAAGAAAGGTGTTGCTCTGTGAGTTGAAATCACATAACACAAAGAACTTACTTAGAAAGCTTTTTTCTAGTATTGATCTGAGGATGTATCCTTGGTCACCATAGGCTTCAATGTGATCCAAAATATCCCTTCTTAGATTCCCCAGAAACAGTGCTACCAAACTGTTTCATGAAAAGAATATTTTATCTTTCTGAGATGAGTTAGCACATCACAAGCGGTTTCTCTGGAAACTTTTTCTACTTTTTATCTGAGGATATTTCCTTTTTCACTATAGGCCTCAATGCACTCTGAACTATCCCTATGCAGATTCCACGAAAACAGTGTTAGCAAACTGCTCAATGGAAAGAACAGTGTAACTCTGTGAGATGAATTCACTCATCACAAACTAGTTTCTCAGAAAGTTTCATCATAATTTTTATCTGAGGATATTTCATTTATCACCACAGGCCTCAATGTGCTCCCAAATAACCCCTTGGATATTCCACGAAAACAGTGTTAGCAAACTGCTCCATGAAAAGGAAGCTGTAATTCCATGGGATGAATTCACACATCACAAAGAGTTTCTTAGAAAGCTTCTTTCTTGTTTTATCTGAGGATATTTATTTTGCCACCATAGTCTTCAATGTGATCCAAAATATCCCTTTTCAGATTCCCCAAAAACAATGTTACCAAATTGCTCCATGAAAAGTAAGGTGTTACTCTGTGGGATATATTCACAAATCGGAAAGCAATTTCTCAGAAAGCTCTTTTTGGTTTTTATCTGAGTATATTTCCTCTGTCACCATAGGCCTCAATGCGATTAAAAATAACCCTTCTCAGATACCCCCAAAACAGCGCTAAAAAACTGATCCATGAAAAGAATTGTGTAACTCTGTGAAATAAGTTAACATATCACAAAATGGTTTCTCAGAAAGCTTCTTTCTAGTTTTTCTATGAGGGTATTTTCTTTGTCACCATTAGTTTAAAATGAGCTCCAAAATATCCCATTGTGGATTCCAAGAAAACAGTGTTAGCAAACTGCTCAATGAAAAGAACATTGTAACTCTGTGAGATGAATTCACACATCACAAAGCATTTCTCAGAGAGTTTTTTCTGTGAGGATATTTCCTTTGTCACAATCAGTTTCAATGCTTTGTGAAACATGCCATTGCAGATTCCAAGAAAACAGTGTTGGCAAACTGCTCAATGAAAAGAACAGTGTAACTCTGTGAGATGTATTCACACATCACAAAGCAGTTTCTCAGAAAGTTCTTTGTGTTTTTTTTTCTGAGGATATTTCCTTTGTCACCATAGGCTTCAAACGATCCAAAATATCCCTTCTCAGATTCCCCAAAAACAGTTCTACAAAACTGACACAGATGAATTAACACATCACGAAATTCTTTCTCAGAAAGCTTCTTTCTAGTTTTTATATGAGGGCATTTCCTTTGCCACCATCAGCTTAAAATGCACTCTGAAATATCCCTTTGTAGATTCCAAGAAAAAAGGGTTAGTAAACTGCTCAAAGAAAAGAGCAGAGTAACTCTGTGTGACGAATTCACACATCACAAATTGGCTTCTCAGATAACCTCTTTCTAGTTTTTATCTGAGGATATTTCCATTTTCACCATAGGCCTCAATGCACTCCCAAATATCCCTTTGGATTTTCCATGAAAAGAGTGTTAGCAAACTGCTCCATGAAAAGGACGGTGTAACTCCGATAGATGAATTCACTAACCACAAAGAAGTTTCTAAAAAATCTTCTTTCTAGTATTTGAGGATATTTCCTTTGTCACCATAGACTTCAATGTGATCCAAAATATCCCTTCCCAGATTCACCAAAAACAGTGCTACCAAATTGCTCCATTAAAAGAAAGGTGTTACTCTGTGAAATGAATTCACAAATCAGAAAGCAATTTATCAGAAAGTTCTTTTAGGTTTTTATCTGAGGATATTTCCTCTGTCACTGTAGACCTCAATGTGACTAAAAATATCCCTTCTCAGATTCCTCAAACACAGTGCTACCATACCGACCCATGAAAAGAATCGTGTAGCTCTGTGAGATGAACTTACACATCACAAAATGGTTTCTCAGAAAGCTTCTTTCTGTTTTTTATATGAGCTGATTTTCTTTGTCACCATAAGCTTAAAATGCACTCCAAAATATCCCATTGTGGATTCCAAGAAAACAGTGTTAGCAAACTACTCAATGAAAGAACAGTGTAACTCTGTGAGATGAATTCACACAGCTCAAAGCAGTTTCTCAGTGGACTTCTTTCTAGTTTTTGTGTGATGATATTTCCTTTGTCACCATCAGTTTCAAGGCATTCAGAAATACCCAATTGCAGATCCCAAGAGAACAGTGTTGGCAAACTGCTCAATGAAAAGAACAGTGTAACTCTGTGAGATGAATTCACACATCACAAAGCAGTTTCTCAGAAAGTTCTTTTTTTTTCTTCTGAGGATACTTCCTTTGTCACCACAGGCTTCAATGCTATCCAAAATATCCCTATTTAGATTCCCAAAAAACAGTGCTACAAAATTGACCCATGAAAAGGGTCATGTAACTCTATGAGATGAATTAACACATCACAGAATGGTTTTTCATAAAGCTTCTTTCAAGTTTTTATATGAGGGCATTTCCTTTGCCACCATAAGCATAAAATGCACTCTGAAATATCCCATTGCAGATTCCAACAAAAAAGGGGTTTATAAACTGCTCAATGAAAAGAGTAGAGTAACTGTGTGAGATGAATTCACACATCACAAATCGGTTTCTGAGGTAGCTTCTTTCTACTTTTTATCTGAGGATATTTCCTTTTTCACCATAGGCCCCAGTGCGCTCCCATTATCCCTTTGGAGAATCCACGAAAACAGTGTTAGCAAACTGCTCCATTAAGAGAAAGGGGTAACTCTGTGAGTTGAATTCACACATCACAAAGCAGTTTCTCAGAAAGCTTCTTTATGGATTTTGTCTGAAGATATATCCTTTTTCACCATAGGCCTAAATGTGCTCCTAAATTTCCTATTGCAGATTCCATGAAAACAGTGTTATCAAACTCTTCAATGAAAAGAACAGTGTACTTCTGTGAGATTAATTTCCACATCACAATGCAGTTTCTCAGAAAGCTTCTTTCTTGTTTTTATCTCAGGATATTTCCTTTTTCACTATAGGCCTCAATGTTCTCCCAAATATCCCTTTGCAGATTCCAGGATAATAGTGTTAGATAACTGCTGCATGAAAGAAATGCTTAAGTCTGTGTGATGAATTCACACCACAGAAAGAACTTTCTCTAAAAGCTGCTTTCTAGTTTTTTTCTGAGTATATGTCCTTTGTCACCATAGCCTTTATTGCGATATAAAGTATCCCTTCACAGATTCCCCAAATACAGTGCTACAAAACTGCCCCATGAAAAGAAAGGTGTAACTCTCTGAGATGAGTTCAAAAATCATAAAGAAGTTTCTCAGAAAGCTTCTTTCTGTTTTTTGTCTGAGGATATTTCTGTTGTCACCATAAGTTTCAATGTGCTTCAAAATATCCCACTGCAGATTCCAAGAAAAGAGTATTAGCAAACTGCTCAATGAAAAGAACAGTGTAAATCTATGAGATGAATTCACACATCTCAAAGCAGTTTCTCAGAAAGTCGTTTTTTGTTTTTATCTGAGGATACATCTTTGACCCATAGGCTTCAATGCACTCCCAAATATCCTCTCTCAGATTCCACAAAAACCATGTTATGAAACAGTTCAATGATAAGAAAGGTGTAACTGTGTGAGTTGAATTCACACATCACAAAGCACTTTTCAGAAAGCTTCTTTATAGTTTTTATCTGAAGACACTTCCTTTTTCACTGTGGGCCTGAATGCACATGCAAGTATCCCTTTGCAATTTCCACAAAAATAGTGTTAGCAAACTTCTCCATGAAAAGAAATGTGTGACACTGTGAGATGAATTCACACATCACAAAGAACTTTCTCAGAAAGCTGCTTTCTAGTTTGTATCTGAGAATATATTCTTTGTCAACATAGGCTTCAAAGCAATCAAAAATATCCCTTCTGAGGTTCCCCACAAACAGTGCTACCAAATTGCTCCATGAAAGCTATTGTGTAACTCTGTGAGATGAATTAACACATCCCAAAGCGGTTTCTCAGAAATCTTCTTTCTAGTTTTTATATGAGGGTATTTCCTTTGTCATCACAAGCTTAAAATGTGCTCTGAGATATCCCATTTTAGATTCCAAGAAAACAACGTTAGCAAATTGCTCAATGAAAAGAACAGTGTAACACTGTGAGATGAATTCACACATCACAAAGAATTTTCTTAGAAAGCTTCCATCTATTTTTTATCTGAGGATATTTCCTTTGTCACCGTAGGCTTCAATGCCATCCAAAATATCCCTTCCGAGATTCCCCAAAAGCAGTGCTACCAAACTGCTCCATGAAAAGAAAGGTGCAACTCTGTGAGACGAATTCACAAATCAGAAAGCAGTTTCTCAGAAAGCTTCTTTATAGTTTTTGTCAACATATTTCCTTTGTCAGTATAAACTTCAAAGAGCTCTGAAATATCCCATTGCAGATTCCAAGAAAACAGTGTTAACAAACTAGACAATGAAAGGAAGAGTGTAATTCTGTGAGATGAATTCATACATCACAAAGCAGTTTCTCAGAACACTTCTTTTTGGTTTCTATCTGAGGATATTTCCTTTGTCACCATCGGCTTCAATATGCTCCCAAATTATTGAAGATTCCATGAAGACAGTGTTATCAAACTGCTCAATGAAAAGAATGGTGTACCTATGTGAGATGAATTTACACATTTCAAACCAGTTTCTCAGAAAGATTCTTTCTGGTTTTTATCTTAGAATATTTCCTTTTTCATTATAGGCCTCAATGTGCGTCCAAATATCCCTTTGCAGATTCCAAGAAAACAGTGTTAGCAAACTGCTCCATCAAAGAAAGGTGTAGCTCTGTGAGATGAATTGACACAACACAAAGAACTTTCTCAGAAATCTTCTTTCTAGTATTTATCTGAGGATGTTTACTTTTTCAGTATAGGCCTGAAGGCACTCGCAAATATCGCTTTGTTGTTTCCACGAAAACAGTATTAGCAAACTGCTCCATGAAAAGAAAGGTGTAATTCTGTGAGATGAATTCACACATCATAAAGAACTTTCTCAGAAAGCTGCTTCGAAGTTTTTATCTGAGGATATACCTTTTGTCACCATAGGCTTCAATGCAATCAAAAATATCAATTCTGAGATTCCACAAAAACAATGCTACCAACCTGCTCCATAAAATTGTTGTGTAACTCTGTGAGATGAATTATCACATCACAAAGTGGTTTCTCAGAAATCTTCTTTCTAGTATCTTTATCAGGGCATTTCCTTTGTCATTATAAGCTTCAATGCACTCTGAAATATCCCTTTGCAGATTCCAAGAAAATAGTGTTAGCAAACTGCTCACGAAAAGTAGAGTGTAACACTGTGAGTTGAATTCACAATTCACAAAGCAGTTTCTCAGAAATCTCTTTTTGGTTTTTATTTGAGGATATTTCTTTTGTGACCATGAGCTCCAATTCAATCCAAAATATCCCTTCTCAGTTTCCGAAAAAACAGTGCTCCAAAACTGATCCATGAAAAGAATAGTGTAACTCTCTGAAGTGAATTAACTCATCACAAAATAGTTTCTCAGAAAGATTCTTTCTAGTTTTTATATGGGGGTATTTCCATTGTCAGTATGAGCTAAAATTGTGCTCTGAAATATCCCATTGCGGATTCCAAGAAAACAGTGTTAGCAAACTGCTCAATGAAAAGAACAGTGTAACCCTGTTCTTTAGAGCGTATAGGCTTCAATACATTCCCAAATATCGTATTGCAGATTCCACGAAAACAGTGTTGTCAAACTGCTCAAGGAAAAGAATGGTACAACTCTGAGATGAATTGACACATTGCAAAGCAGTTTCTCAGAAAGCTTCTTTCTAGTTTTTACCTGAGGATATTTCCTTTTTCACTGCAGGCCTCAATGTGCTTCCAAATATCCCATTGTAGAATCCACTAACACAGTGTTAGCACACTGCTCCATGAAAGAAAGGTGTAGCTCTCTGAAATGAATTCACACAACATGAAGAACTTTCGCAGAAAATGTCTTTCTAGTTTTTATATTAGGATAGTTCCTTTTTCACTGTAGACCTCAATGCGCTCCCACATATCCCTTTGCAGTCTCCACAAAAACAGTGTTACCAAACTGCTCCATTAAAAGAAAGGTGTAACTCTGTGAGGTGAATTCACGCATCACAAAGTAGTTTCTCAGAAAGTTCTTTTTGGTTTTGATCTGTGGATATTTCTTTTGTCACCATAGTCTTCAATGCTATCCAAAATATCCCTTATCAGATTCCCCAAAAGCAGTGCTACCAAACTGATCCATGAAAAGACTCATGTAACTCTGCAAGATGAATTAACACATCACAAAATGGTTTCTCAGAAAGCTTCTTTATGGTTTTCCTGTGAGGGTATTTCCATTGTCACCATAACCTTAAAGAGCGCTCGAAATATCCTATTGCAGATCTGAAGAAAACAGTGACAGTAAACTGCTCAATGAAAAGAACAGTGTACCTCTGTGAGGTGAATTCACACATAACAAAGAATTTTCTTAGAAAGCTTCCTTCTAGTTTTTATCTGAGGATATTTCCTTTGTCACCATACGCTTCAATGCAATCCAAATTATCACTTCTCAGCTTCACCACAAACAATGCTATCAAATTGCTCCATGAAAAGAAACGTGTAATACTGTGAAATGAATTCACCAATCAGAAAGCAGTTTCTCAGAAAGCTTCTTTCTGGTTTTTGTCTGAGGATATTTCCTTTGTCACCGTAAGCTTCAATGCTCTCTGAAACATCCCATTGCGGATTCCAGGAAAACAGTGTTAGCAAACTGCTCATTGAAAAGAACAGTGTAACACTATGAGATGAATTCACACATCACTAAGCAGTTTCTCAGAAGACTTCTTTTTGGTTTTTATCTGAGGATACATCCTTTGTCACCATAGGGTTCAATATGCTCCCATATATCCTATTGCAGATTCCACGAAAAAAGTGTTATCAAACTGCTCAGTGAAAAGAACAGTGTAAGTCTGTAAAATTAATTTACATATCACAAGGCAGTTTCTCAGAAACCTTCTTTCTAGTTTTTATCTGAGGATATTTCCTTTTTCACTATATGCCCCAATATGCTTCGAAATATCCCTTTGCAGATTCCACGAAAACAGTGTTAGCAAATTGCTCTGTGAAAGAAAGGTGTAACTCCGTGAGATGAGTTCACACAGCACAAGGAACTTTCTCACAAAGCTTGTTTCTGTTTTTTAACTGAGGATATTTCCTTTTTCACTATAGGTCTGAAGGCGCTCGCAAATACCCCTTTGCAGTTTCCACCAAAACAGTGTTAGCAAACTTCTCAATGAAAAGTACAGTGTAACTCTGTGAGATGAATTCTCACATCACAAAGCAGTTTCTCAGAGAGATGTTTTTGATTTTTATCTGAGGATATTTCCTTTGTAACCACAGGCTTCCACGAAATCTAAAATAACCTTTCACATATACTCCCAAAACAGTGCTACCAAACTGATCCATGAAAACAATTGTGTCACTCTGTGAGATGAACTCACACATCACAAAGCAGTTTCTCAGAAATCTTCTTTCTAGCTTTTTCTGAGGATATTTCCTTTGTCACAATAAGCTTCAATGCACTCCAAAATATCCCATTGCAGATTCCAAAAAAACAGTGTTAGCAAAATTTTCAATGAAAAGAACTGTGTAACTCTGTGTGATGAATTCACACATCACAACGCAGTTTCTCTGAAAGCTTCTTTCTAGTTTTTATCTGAAGATATTCCTTTTTCAATATAGGCCTCAATGTACTCCCAAATATTCCTTTTCAGATTCCACGAAAACAGTGTTAGAAAACTGCTCCATGAAAAGAACGGTGCAACTCTGTGAGATAAAATCAGAAATCACAAAGCAGTTTCTCAGAAAGCTTCTTTGGAGTGTTTGTCTGAGGATATTTCCTTTGTCACCATAAGCTTCAGTGTGAACCAAAATATCCCATCACATATACCCCCAAAACAGTGCTCCCAAACTGAACCATGAAAAGAATCATGTAACTCTGTTAGAAAATTTGACAACACAAAGAATTTTCTCAGAAAGCTTCTTTCTAGTTTTTGTCTGAGGATATTTACTTTTTCACTATAAGTTTCAGTGCACTCCGAAATATCCCGTTGCAGATTCCAAGAAAACAGTGTTAGCAAACTGCTCAATGAAATGAACAGTGTAACTTTGATTTTTATCTGAGGATAGTTCCTTTGTCACCATAAACTTCAATGCACTCCCAAATATCCTAATGCAGATTCCATGAAAAAAGTCTTATTAAACAACTCAATGAAAAGGGTAGTGTAACCCTGTGAGATGAATTCACACAACACAAAGAACTTTCTCAGAAAGCTTCTTTCTTGTTCTTATCTGAGGATATTTCCTTTGTCATCATAGGCTTTAATGTGATCCAAAATATACCTTCTCAGATTCCCCAGAAAGAGTGCTACCAAACTGCTCCAAGAAAAGAATCGTGTAACTCTGTGAGATGAATTCACAAATCACAAAGCAGTTTCTCAGAAAGCTTCTTTCTAGTTTTTGTCTGAGGATATAAACTTTTTTACTGTTTGCCTCAATGCTCTCATGAATATCCCTTTGAACATTCCAGTAAAATAGTGTTAGCAAACTGTTCCATGAAAAGAAAGGTGTAAATCTGTGAGAAGAATTCACATATCTCAAAGAAGTTTCTCAGAAAGCTTCCTTTTGGTTTTTGTCTGAGGATATTACCTTTGCTACCATAGGCTTCAATATGACCCAAAATATCCCTACTTAGATTCTGCAAAAATCATGCTACAACACTGTTCTATGGAAAGAATGGTGTAACTCTGTGAGATGAATTCACATATCACAAATATGTTTCTCAGATAACTTCTTTCTAGTTTTTATCTGAGGATATTTCATTTTTCACCATATTCCTCAATTCGCTCCTGAATATTCCTTTGCAGATTAAATGAAAAAAGTGTTAGCAAACTTCTCAATGAAAAGAATGGTGTAACTCTGTGACATGGATTCACACATCACAAAGCAGCTACTCAGAAAGCTTCATTTTGTTTCTTATCTGAGCCTTGTCACCATAGGCTTCAATGCACTTGCAAGTATCCTATTACAGGTACCACAAAACCAGTGTTATCAGACTGCTCGAGGAAAGAATGGTGTAACTCTGTGAGAGGAATTCACACATCACAAAGAAGATTCTGAGAAGTTTTCTTTCTAGTATTTTTCTGAGGTTATTTGCTTAATCACTATAGGCCTCAATATACTCCCAAATATCACTTTGCAGATTCGACAAAAACAGTATTAGCACACTTATCCATGAAAAAAATAGTAAAACTCTGTGAGTTGAAATCACACATCACAAAGAAGTTTCTCAGAAAGCTTCTTTCTCATTTTTATCTGAGGGTATTTGCTTTTTCACAATAGGCCTGAAAGTGCTGCCAAATATCCCTTTGCATATTCCATGAAAACAGTGTTATCAAACTGCTCAAAGAAAAGAACAGTGCAACTCTGTGAGATGAATTCACAAGTCACAAAGCAGTTTCTGAGAGAGCTTCTTTCTAGCTTTTATCTGGGGATATTTCCTTTTTCACCATAGTCCTCAATGCGTTCCCAAATATCCCATTGCAGATTAAACGAAAAAAGTGTGAGCAAACTTCTCAATGAAAAGAATGATGTGGCCAGGCGCGGTGGCTCAAGCCTGTAATCCCAGCACTTTGGGAGGCCGAGACGGGCGGATCACGAGGTCAGGAGATCGAGACCATCCTGGCTAACCCGGTGAAACCCCGTCTCTACTAAGAAATACAAAAAATAGCCGGGCGAGGTGGCGGTGCCTGTAGTCCCAGCTACTCGGGAGGCTGAGGCAGGAGAATGGCGTAAACCCGGGAGGCGGAGCTTGCAGTGAGCTGAGATCGTGCCACTGCACTCCAGCCTGGGCGACAGCGCGAGACTCCGTCTCAAAAAAAAAAAAAAAAAAAAGAAAAGAATGATGTAACTCTGTGACATGAATTCACACATCACAAAGCAGTTTCTGAGAAAGCTTCCTTTTGGTTTTTATCTGAGGATATTTTCTTTGTCACCTTAGGCATCAATGTGCTCCCAATTATCCTAGTACAGATTCCAAGAAACCAGTGTTATCAGACTGCTCCAGGAAAGAGTGGTGAAACTCTGTGGGATGAATTCACACATCATAAAGCACTTTCTCATAAAGATTCTTTATAGTTATTACCTGAGGATATTTCGTATTTCACTAAATGAATCAATGTGCTCCCAAATATCCCTTTGTAGATTCCACGAAAACAGTGTTAGCAAACTTCTCCTTTAAAAAAATGGTGTAACTATGTGAGATCAAATCACACATCACAAAGAACTTTCTCAGAAACCTTTTTTTTATAGTTTTTATCTGAGGATATTTCCTATGTCACCATAGGCTTCAATGTAATCCATAATATCCTATTGTAGATTCCATGAAAACAGTGTTACTAAACTTCTCAATGAAAAGAACAGAGTAACTTTGTAAGATGAATTCACACATCACAAAACTGCTTCTCAGAAATCTTCTTTCTAGTTTTTAACTGAGGATATTTCCTTTGTCACCACTTGCTTCAATGCAGTTCAAAATATTCTTTCTCAGATTCCCCCAAAACAGTGCCAGAAAACTGCTTCATGAAAGGAAAGGTGTAACAATGTGAGATGAATTCACACATCACAAACAAGTTTCTCAGAAATCTTCTTTCTAGTTTTATCTGAGGATATTTCCTTAATCACCATAGAATTCAATATGATTTGAAATATCCATTCTTGATTCTGCAATAACTATGCTACCAAACAGCTCGATGAAAAGAATCTTGAACTCTGTGAGATGAATTAACACATTACAAAGCAGTTTCTCAGAAAGCTTCTTTCTAGTTTTTACATGAGAATATTTCCTTTGTCACCATAAGCTTCAAGGAGGTCTGAAATATAGCATTGCAGATTCCAAGAAAACAGTGTTAACAAACTGCTCAATGAAATGAACAGTGTAACTTTGTGAGATGAATTCTCACATCACAAAACAGTTTCTCAGAAAGCTTCTTTCTAGTTTTTATCTGAGGATATTTCCCTTTTCACTGTACACCTCAATGCACTCCCAAATATCCCTTTGCAGATTCCAAGAAAACAGTGTTAACAAACTGCTCAATGAAATGAACAGTGTAACTTTGTGAGATGTATTCACACATCACACAGATTTTTCTCAGAAAACTTCTTTCTAGTTTTAACTGGGGATATTTCCTTTGTCACCATATTCTTCAATGCAATCCAAAATATCCCTTCTCAGATTACCCAACAACAGTGCTACCAAGCCGATCCATGAAAAGAATTGTGAAAATCCGTGAGATGAATTAACACATCATAAAGCAGTTTCTCAGAAAACTTCTTTTCCGTTTTTATCTGAGCATGTTTCCTTTATCACCATAGGCCACAATGCTCTCTCAAATACCCCTTCGCAGATTCCATGAAAAGATTGTAAGCAAACTGCTCCATGAATAGAAAGGTATAACCTTGTGAGGTGAATTCACACTTCACAAAGAAGTCTCTCAGAAAGCTTCTTTCTGGTTTTTATTTGAGGATAATTTCTTTGCCACCATAGACTTCAATGATCCAAAATATCCCTTCTCAGATACCCAAAAAGAGTGCTACCAAACTGCTCCATGAAAAGTATGGTGTAACTCTGTGAGATGAATTCACACATCACAAAGTAGTTTGTTAGAAAGCTTCTTTCTCGTTTTCATCTGAGGATATTTATTTTCTCTCCATTGATCATAATGCACTCCCAAATAAACCTCTGCAGATTCCCCAAAAACAGTACAGTTATTGCAAACTGCTCCAAGAAAAGAAACCTGTAACTCTGTGAGATGAATTAACACATCACAAAGCGGTTCCTCTGAAAGTTTCTTTCCAGTTTTTATATGAAGATATTTCCTTTGTCACCACAGGCTTCAATGCGATCCAAAATATCCCTTCTCAGATTCCCCCAAAACACTGCCAGCAAACGGATCCATGAAAAGAATTGTGTAGCTGTGTGGGTTGAATTAACACATCAATAATGGTCTCTCAGAAAGCTTCTTTCTGGTTTTTATATGATATTATTTAATTTGTCACCATAAGCATGAATGCACTCTGAAATATCCCATTGCAGATTCCAAGAAAACAGTGTTGGCAAAGTGCTCAATGAAAAGAACAGAGTAACTCTGTGAGATGAATTCACACATCACAAAGGAATTTCTCAGAAAGCTTCTTTCTGGTTTTTATCTGAAGATTTTTCCTTTATCATTGTAGGCCTCAATGTGCTCCAAAATATCCTTTTGCAGATTCCACAAAAAGTGTTAAGAAACTCCTCCATGAAAAGAAAGTTGAAACTCTGTGAGATTAATTCACACACCACAAGAAGTTTCTCAGAAAGCTTCTTTTTGGTTTTTGTCTGAGGATATTTCCTTTGTCATCATAGGCTTCAATGCCATCCAAAATATACCTTCTCAGATTCCTCAAAAATAGTGCTATGAAACTGATCCATGAAAAGAATCATGGAATTCTGTGAGATGATTTAACACACCACAAAGTGGTTTCACACAAAACTTCTTTTTAGTGTTTTTCCTGTACATATTTCCTTTTAGAAAATAAGCTTAAATGCTCTCTGAAATATCCCATTGCAGATTCCAAGAAAACAGTGGTTGCAAACTGCTCAATGATAGCCACAGTGTACCTCTGTGAGTTGAATTCACACATCACAAAGCAGTTTCTCTGAAAACTTCTTTGTAGTTTTTGTCTGAGGATATTTCCTTTTTCACCTAGGCCTCAATGCTCTCCCAAATATTCCTTTGCAGATTTTACGAAAACAGGTTACCAAACCTCTACAATGAAAGAAAACTGTAATTCTGTGAGATGAAATTACACATCACAAAGCAGTTTCTCAGAAAGCTTCTTTCTCTTTTTTATCTGAGGATATTTCCTTTGTCATCATATTTTTCTATGTGATGCAAAGTATCCCTTTTCAGACTTCCCAAAAACAGTGCTGCCAAATGGATCCACAAAAAGAATCATGTAAATCTGTGAGTCGAATTAACACATCATAAAGCAGTATCTCAGAAAACGTCTTTCTTGTTTTTATCTGAGGATATTTCCTTTTTCACCATAGGCCTCATTGTGCCCCAAATATGCCTTTGCAGTTTCTATGAAGAGTGTTGGCAAGTTGCTCCATGAAAAAAATGGTGTAACTCTGTGAGATGAATTCACACATCACAAAAACTTTCTCAGAAATCTTCTTTCTAGTTTTTATGTGAGGATATTTCGTTTGTCATCATAGGCTTCAATGAGATCCAAAATATCCATTCTCAGATTCCCCAAAAACACTGCTAGCAAACTGATCCGTGAAAAGAATTGTGTAACTGTGTGGGATGAATTAACACATCACTAAACGGTTTCTCAGAAAGCTTCTTTCTATTTTTTGTCTGAAGTTATTTCCTTTGACACCATAAGCTTCATTGCACTCCGAAGTATCCCATTGCAGATTCCAAGAAAACAGTGTTAGCAAACTGCTCAATAAAAAGAACAGTGTAACTCTGTGAGATGAATTCACACATCAACAAGAAGTTTCTCAGAAAGCTTCTTTCTAATTTTTATCTACGATATTTCCTTTGTTACCTTAGGCTTCAATGCGTTCCAAATATCCTATTGCAGATTCCATGAAAACAGTGTTTTCAAAGTTATCATTTAAAAGATTGGTTAAACTCTGTACGATGAATTCACACATCACAAAGCAGTTTCTCTGAAAGTTTCTTTCTGGTTTTTGTCTGAGGATAGTCCCTTTTTCACCATACACCTCAATGCGCTTGTGATTATGCCTTTGCAGATTCCACAAAAACAGTGTTAGCAAACTACTCCATGAAAAGGAAGGTGTATCTCTGTGAGATGAATTCACAAATCTCAAAAAAGTTTCTCAGAGAGCTTCTTTCTAGTTTTTGTCTGGTGATATTTCCTTTCTCATCATATTCTTCAATGCGCTCCCAAATATGCTATTGTAGACTCCACGAAAAGAGTATTATCAAGCTCCTCAATGAAAACAACTGTGCATCTCTGTGAGATGAATTCACACATCACAAAAAACTTTTTAAGAAAGCTTCTTTCTAGTTTTTATCTGAGGGTATTTCCTTTGTCAACATAGACATCAATGTGATCCAACGTATTCCTTCTTAATTTCCCCCAAAACAGTGCTACCCATCTTCTCCATGAAAAGTATGGTGTAACGCTGTGAGATGAGTTCAAACATCACAAAGCTATTTCTCAGAAATCTTTCCAGTTTCTATCTGAGAATATTTTCTTTTTCACCATTTGTCTCAATGCACTTGCAAATATACCTTTGCAGTTTCCACGAAAGTGGTGTTTGCAAAGTGCTTCATGTAAAGAAAGGTGTAGATCTGTCAGTTGAATTCACACATCAAAAAGAAGTTTCTCAGAAAGCTTCTTTTTGTTTTTTTTCTTAGGATATTTCCTTTGTCATCATAGGATTCAATGTGCTCCCAAATATCCTATTGCAGATTCAATGAAAACAGTGTTATCAAACTGTTCAATGAAAAGAATGGTGTAAATCTCTGAGATGAATTCACACATCACAAAGCAGTTTCTTAGAACCTTCCTTCTAATTTTTAATGTGAGGATATTTTCTTTTTCACTATAGGCCTGAATGCACTCCCAAATATCCCTTTACAGATTCCACAAAAACAGTGTAGCAAACTACTACATGAAAAGAGATGTTTATCTCTGTGAGATGAATTCACACATCACAAAGAACTTTCTCAGAAAACTTCTTTTTAGTTTTTATCTGAGTTTATTTCCTTTGTTACTAGAGGCTTAAATGTGATCCAAAATATCCATTCTCAGATTCCCCCAAAACAGTGCTATGAATCTGATCCATGAAAAGAATCCTGTAGCTCTGTGAGATGAATTGAACACGTCACAAAGCATGTTCTCAGAAAGCTTCTCTCTAATTTTTATGTGAGGGTATTTCCTTTGTCACCATAAGCCCCAATGCGCTCCAAAATACCTCATTGAAGATTGCAACAAAACAGGGTTAAAAAACAGCCAAATGAAAAGAACAGTGTAAATCCATGAGATGAATTCACACATCACAGTGTAGTTTCTCAGAAATCTTCTTTCTAGTTTTTATCTGAGGATATTTCCTTTTTCACCACAGGACTCAATGTGCTCCAGAATATCCCCTTGCAGATTCCACAAAAACAGTTTGAACAAGCTTCTCCATTAAAAGAATGGTGTAACTCCATGAGATGAATTCACAAATCACAAAGCTGTTTCTCAGAAAGCTTCCTTCTAGTTTTTGACTGAGGATATTTCCTTTGTCACCATAAGCTTCAATGTGCTCTGCAATATTCCATTGCAGATACCAAGAAAACAGTGTTAGCAAACTGCTCAATGAAAAGAACAGTGTAACTCTGTGAGACGAATTCACACACCACAAGCCAGTTTCTCAGAAAGCCTCTATTTGGTTTTTAAGTATGGATATTTCCTTTGTCACCACAGTCTTCAAAGTGCTTCCAAATATCCTACTGCAGATTCCACGAAAACAGTGTTAGCAAACTGTTCCATGAAAAGAAAGGTGTAACACTGTGAGATGAATTCACACATCACAAAGAACATTCCTCAGAAAACTTCTTTCTTGTTTTTATCTAAGGATATTTCCTTTTTCACTATAGGCTTCAATGTGATCCAAAATATCCTCTTTCAGATTCCTGAAAAACAGTGCTAGCAGAATGATCCATGAAAAGAATCATGTAATGCTGTGAGATGAATTAACACATCTCAAAGAAGTTTCTCAGAAACCTTCTTTCTAGTGTTATAGGAGGATTTTTCCTTTGTCACCATAGGCTTCAATGTGATCCAAAATATCCTTTCTCAGATTCCCGAAAAACAGTGCTACCAACTGCTACATGAAAAGAATGGTGTAACTCATTGAGATGAATTCAAAAGTCACAAAGCAGTTTCTCAGAAAGCTTCATTCTGTTTTTTTTCTTAGGATATTTGCTTTGTCACCATAAGCTTCAAAGTGCTCTGAAATATCCCACTCAGATTCCAAGATAACAGTTTTAGCCAATTGCTTAATGAAAAGAACAGTGTAACTCTGTTAGATGAATTCACACATCACAAAACAGTTTCTCAGACAGCTTCTTTTTGGTTTTTATCTAAGGATATTTTCTTTGTCACCATAGGCTTCAATGCATTCCCAAATATCCTATTGTAGATTCCACAAAAACAGTGTTAGGAAACTGCTAAATTAAAGGAAAGGTGTAACACTGTGAGATGAATTCACACATCACAAAGAACCTACTCAGAAAGCTTCTTTCTAGTTTTTATCTGAGGATATTTCCTTTGTCACCATAGGCTTCAATGCAATCCAAAATATCTTTTCTCAGATTCCCCAAAAACAGCGCTAACAGACTGATCCATGAAAATAATCATGTAACACTGTGAGATGAATTAACACATTTCAAAGCAGTTACTCAGAAAGTTTCTTTCGAGTATTTATATGAGGATATTTCCTCTGTCACCCAAAAGATTCAATGTGATCCAAAATATCCCTTCTCAGATTCCCAAAAGACAGTGTAACCAAACTACTCTATGAAAAGAATCGTGTAACTCTGTGAGATTAATTCAAAAATTACAAAGCAGTTTCTCAGAAAACTTCATTCTAGTTTTTGTTTGAGGATATTTCCTTTTTCACCATAGGCTTAAATGTGCTCCGAAATATCCCATTGTAGATACTAGGAAAACAGTGTTAGCAAACTGCTCCATGAAAAGAAAAGTGTAATTCTGTGAGATGAATTCACACATCACAAAGAACTTTCTCAGAAAGCTTCTTTCTAATTTGTATCTGAGGATATTTCCTTTTTCACTATAGGTCTCAATGCACTCCCAAATGTCCCTGTGCTCATTTCACGAAAACAGTGTTAGCAAACTATTCAATGAAAAGTTGAGAGTATCGCTGTGAGAAGAATTCACACATCATAAAGCAGTTTCTCAGAAAGCTTGTTTCTAGTTTTTTTCTGAGAATGTTTCCTTTGTCACCATAAGCTTCAAGGCAGTCCGAAATGTCCTATTGCAGACTCCACAAAAACAGTGTTATCAAATGTCTCAAAGAGAAAAACAGTGTAGCTCTGTGATGTGAATTCAAATATCACAAAGAACTTTCTCTAAAAGCTTCTTTCTAGTTTTTATCTGAGGATGTTTCCTTCGTAACCATAGGCTTTGATACGATCCAAAGTATGCCATCTCAGATTCCCCAAAAAGCAGTGCTACCAAACTGATCCATGAAAGCAATCATGTAACACTGTACGATTAATTAAGACATCACAAAGCAGTTTCTGTGAAAGTAACTTTCCAGTTTTTATATGAGGATATTCCCTTTGTCACCATAAGCTTCAATGTGCTCTGAAATATACCATAGCAGATTCCAAGAAAAGAGTGTTAGCAAACTGCTCAATGAAAAGAACAATATAACAGTGTATCTCTCTGATATGAATTCACACATCACAAAGCAGTTTCTCAGAAAGCTTCTTTCTTGTTTTTCTCTGAGAATATTTCCTTTTTCACACTAAGTTTCAATGCACTCTGAAATATGCCATTGTAGATTCCAGGTAAACAGGGCTAGCAAATTTCTCCATGAAAAGAATAATGTAATACTGTGCCTTGAATCCAAACATCACAAAGAAGATTCTCAGAATGCTTCTTTTTAGTATTTCTATGAGGATATTTCCTTAGTAAGCGTAAGCTTCAATGTGATGAAAATATCCCTTCTCAGATTCCCCCCAAAAACTCCTAGCAAACTGATTCATGAAAACTATGGTGTAACTCTGTGAGATCATTTCAAACATCACAAAGCAGTTTCTCAGAAGGCTTCTTTCTAGTTTTTATCTGCAGATAATCCCGTTTTCACCATAGGCCTCAATTCACTACCAATTGTCCCTTTACAGATTCAATGAAAACAGTGTTAGCAAACTGCTCCATGAAAAGGAAGGTGAAAATCTGTAAGATGAATTCACTCATCACAAGGAACTTTCTCAGAAAGCTTCTTTCTAGTTTTTATCTGAAGATATTTCAGTTGTCAACATAGGCTTCCATGCGATCCATAATTTCCCTTGTCAGATTTCCCAAAAACAGTGCTATCAAACTGATCCATGAAAAGAATCGTGTAACTCTGTGTGATGAATTCACAAATCACAAAGCAGTTTATCAGAATGTTTCCTTCAATTTTTTCTCTGAGGATATTTACTTTTTCATAATAAGCTTGAATGTGCTCCAAAACATCTCATTGTCGATTCCAAGAAAACAGTGTTAGCAAACTGCACAAAGAAAAGAACAGTGTAACTCTGGGAGTTGAATTCACACATTACCAAGCAGTTTCCCAGAAAGTTTCTTTTTGGTTTTACTATGGTGATATTTCCTTTGTCACCATAGGGTTCAATGTGCTCCAAAATATACTATTGTAGATTTCATGAAAACAGTGTTATCAAACTGCTCAATGAGAAGAACAGTGTAAATCTGTGAGATGAATTCACAAGTCACAAAGAAGTTTCTCAGAAAGCTTATTTCTAGTTTTATTCTGAGGATATTAACTTTATAACCATAGGCCCCATAGTGCTCCCAAAAATCCCATTGTAGATTCCACAAAAACACTGTTAGCACAGTTCTCCATGAAAAGAAAGGTATAACTCGGTGAGATGAATTAATGCACCACAAACAACTTTCTCTGAAAGCTTCTTTCTAGTTTTTATCTGAGGATATTTCCTTTGTCACCATAGGCTTCAATGCGATCCAAAATATCCCTTCTCAGATTCCCCAAATACAGTGCTACAAAACTGCTCCATGAAAAGAATCGTGTACCTCCATGAAATAAATTCACAAATAACAAAGCAGTTTCTATGAAACCTTCTTTTTGGTTTTTATCTGACAATGTTTCTTTGTCACCATAGGCTTCAATGCTCTCCCAAATATCCTATTGCAGATTCCATGAAAACAGTGTTAGCCAACTGCTCAATGAAAAGAATGGTGTAACTCTGTGAGATGAATTCACACATCACCAAGCAGTTTCTCAGAAAGTTCTTTTTAGTTATTATCTCACGATATTTGTTTTTTCACCATAGGACTCAAGACACTCCCAAATATCCCTTTGCAGATTCCATGAAAACAGTGTTTCTAAACTGCTCCATGAAAAGAAAGGTGTAACTCCGTGAGATGAATTCAAACATCAGAAAGAACTTTCTCAGAAACCTTCTTTCTAGTTCTTATCTGAGGATGTTTTCTTTGTCACCATAGGTTTCAATGTGCTACAAAATATCCCTTCTCAGATTCCCCAAAAACAGTGCTACCAAGCGGCTCCAATAAAAGAATCATGTAACTCTGTGAGAAGAATTCAAAAATCACAAAGCAGTTTCTCAGAATGTTTCTTTTTAGCTTTTGTCTGAGGATATTTACTTTTTCACAATAAGTTTCAATGCACTCCAAAATATCCCATAGTAGATTCCAAGTAAACAGTGTTAGCAAATTGCTCAATGAAAAAAATAGTGTAACTCAGTGCGATGAATTGACACATCACAAAGCAGTTTCTCAGAAAGATTTTTTTTTTATGTTTGTAAGGATCAGCATTTTATTGTATGAGTCATTTTAAATGTTAAATTTAGACACATTCTTCAGTGACCCATTAATGTAACTTTATATTTTTT